>NC_080395.1:1229038-1534423 GCF_030265065.1 Corythoichthys intestinalis
CCACAATGCAAAACGATATGTTTGGCATAAAAGCAACACAGCTCATCACCCTGAACACACCATCCCCACTGTCAAACATGGTGGTGGCAGCATCATGGTTTGGGCCTGCTTTTCTTCAGCAGGGACAGGGAAGATGGTTAAAATTGACGGGAAGATGGATGCAGCCAAATACAAGAACATTCTGGAAGAAAAACTGTTGGTATCTGCACAAGACCTGAGACTGGGACGGAGATTTATCTTCCAACAGGACAATGATCCAAAACATAAAGCCAAATAAACAATGGAATGGTTCAAAAATAAACGTATCCAGGTGTTAGAATGGCCAAGCCAAAGTCCAGACCTGAATCCAATCGAGAATCTGTGGAAAGAGCTGAAAACTGCTGTTCACAAACACTCTCTATCCAACCTCACTGAGCTCGAGCTGTTTTGCAAGGAAGAATGGGCAAGAATGTCAGTCTCTCGATGTGCAAAACTGATAGAAACGTACCCCAAGGGACTTGCAGCTGTAATGGGAGCAAAAGGTGGCGCTACAAAGTATTAACGCAAGGGGGCCGAATAATATTGCACGCCCCACTTTTCAGTTTTTTATTTGTTAAAAAAGTTTAAATGATCCAATAAATGTTGTTCCACTTCACGATTGTGTCCCACTTGTTGTTGATTCTTGACAAAAAAATTAAATTTCATATCTTTATGTTTGAAGCCTGAAATGTGGCGAAAGGTTGCAAGATTCAAGGGGGCCGAATACTTTTGCAAGGCACTGTAGTTAAATGCCTCATGGATGCGAACGTGATCTTGTAGTGTTGGTCGTCCACTCTTCCCCGGGCTTATTTTTTAAATAATATTTGAACGTTTATGCGAGTGATGGTAAATGTGTGACTACGACGCGCGTGCCTGACATGAAGATGAAGGCAACGGGCAGTAAAGAAAAGTGATAGCACGTGTTAAACGTATGAATATTTCACACGTTTTATGAAAATGAGATTGAGGACATGAGGACAAATCCTCCCTAAGCTTTAATTAGGAACGTCATTTAAAAAAAAAAACACGCACACGCGTCGAGTGTAGTCTAGCGTACAACTTTTAAAGTGTATTAAATGCTGCAATCATATTTAAAAACCTTATAATCTCTCCATATAATTAGAATTTGATGCGTAATTGAGAGCAGGTCAAGGTGAGTGTTAATTCTCTGCTCGCCACAATGACAAACCTTCCTCTTTTAGATTCAGGAAAACAACTCGAATATACTTTTATGGTCATTATTAATAATAGTTTGTTTTTTTTCTTAAAAAGAGACTTAGGAAATAAATCCTTCTTAAAGTGCTTTCACCCGTTTGTGGAGAAGAACAAGTGCTGATCAGCCATATTAAAGTATCAAATTATTCCTTCATGCCTGAATTGAACAAATATACTACATCATGGGGAATACGTATGTACGTGATAATAATATTATTGATAAAATAGAAATTTAAAATGTACTACAGAAAATTCGAAAATCAAAAAAGCTTCAAAAAATAAAATAGAAAAAAATATAGAAATGTAATGAAAAAGAATGCAGAATAAAAATAAAAACATGGAAAAATGACCAAAAAAATTGAAAAACAAATAGAAAAACGTACACAAAAAATTAGAATAAAAATGAAAAATGAAAAAATTAAGTAGTATATTTTTTAATATATAGAAATAAAATATTGATTAGTAAATCCCTCTTTATTTCCTTAATATTATTTAGTAATTAAAAATATATGCATGTCAGATTTTTAATTAATCTTCTATAGACCCCACTCACCAACCTCACACAATGACGTGTCGCTGTATTGTGCCGCCATATTGTCGGTCATTGTGTGTCCGTATTCTCAATGGTCTCAATTTATCGTGCAATTTATAGTGCAATTCATGGAAGCCCGGGTGCTTTCAGACGGTGTAAACTCATTGGATGTGTTGCATAAAAGGCGTAATGTTGAAAAGCTTCGGTCGATCCATTGGCAAGATCCATATTTGATGCCTAAATAGATATTTTTCGACCTGCTGTCTTCGCCGTCTCTGCCTGACATCTGCTACCCTCATATCTTGTCCACACAAAATCAGCCTATTCTCACGAAACTTTGAAAAACTTTAAGAGCAGCACTCTAAGCAACATTACCCCGTGTGACCCTTTACTTTCAATTTTCTAAAATGGCGACAATCAATTAAAAAAAAAAAATAGTTGACTGCGATGGCCGACGCTTCAAGGATAGGTGGATATTGGACTATTTCTTCAATAAAATACGCAACAACTGTGTCTGCCTCATTTGCAAAGAGACAGTCGCTGTTTTCAAAGAGTTCGATGTCACGCGATATTACCAAACAAGACACGCTGACATGTACGACAACATTACAGGGAAGATACTTAGCGAGAAATGAAAGCAACTTGAAGCTAGTTTAATTTCAAAGCAGCAGTATTTCGCAAGAGCCCGAGTGTCGAAAGAGAACGCCACAAAGACGAGATTGTTGAAATTATGAATTAAAAAAAATAATAACAAAGCAAATGTGACGCACAGAAGGGCTTGCTTAAATTTCTTTAAATATATTGTTCTACGTAAATCAGCCAAGGTAGCCCCCCACATTTTTACCACAACAAATCTGGCCCCCTTTGCAAAACGTTTGGATACCCCTGTTTAACTGATGATCCGTAGACGAGGCCAGCTTCTTTCACTTGTCACCAGCTAAATATTATTTAAAAAAATAATGATGGTGGAAGAAATGAGCATCTTGAATTTGAAACTGTATGTTGTCGGCGATTAGCCTCGCAATGATCTTAATTGTGCTTGTCAGCCCAAAACCCTCTATATGTTAAATGCATCTTACCATATATAAAATGACTACTACATAATCTGTGGTGATCGTTTGGTGTCCAGTTTTCTCGTGGAATTGCAGCAGTCCATCTCGCTCTCCTCTCCGGGTCTCTCGGAATACAGTAGAACTTCAAGTCTTTCCGTCTATCTTCTCTGTTACTGCAACCAACCGCCACACACGCCTTCACCGTTTTGATTATTAATGTTAACGAGCAGAAAAACAAGCCATAATAGGAGGACTTTACGTAGCGGTAATGCGTAAACATGACGAGCTGACGGACAATATGGCGCGGAGGCGTGGTTGTGACGTCATGTGAGTGGGGTCTATAAATATTTTGATTTTATATTATATGTATATATTTTTTTGTTTTCTATTTTAGGATTTTCTAAATTATAGCTGGACATTTCTATTTATTTTCTATATTCACATGCCAGATGTCCAAAAGTCCACTAGCTTAAATGCTACGTGTGCTAACGTATTTACAATTCAAGTCAATGCAAGTCGCTCACACATAACTCCACAAACTGTAGCTCTAAACTTAATTACAGATGCATACACAAACATATATTAGCTGAAACAACTTACAGCATTATGTGAGCCAAACTATAGCGCAGCTGTGCTTTATCCATGTCAAATGAGTCTGCAAGACGACAGTCCATCCATACCCAACGGTGCTACCAGAGGGCAGTGTATCCTCCATTATTAAACACAATACAATACTTTTGGACTTTTTGGAATTTTATTTTAAGAGTCAGGGGTAGTGATAGGGTTAATTCCGAATTACGCGGAAATTAAGATTACGTCGCAGTTTTAGAAAAGGAACAATCGAACAATTTCTTCTATTTGATTCTAAAAATAAATTTTTGATTGAGAACAATATTGTTCATTAATATTTTAAAAATCAATTTATCCATCCATCCATCCATCTTCTGCTTGCTCCGGGGTTGGGTCGCGGGGGCAGCAGCTTTAAAAGGGCTAAAACTAATTTAACCCAATTAATCCCAAAATTTTCCCAGACATATAAAAGTCAAAATCATGTGTCATTGGTAGCCCTTTTAAGTAATCAGTAATAAAAAAAAAATTAAAAAAAAATATCGACACATATAGGTAAAAATGTATGCTTTATGATCGGTCACAATTGTCACCGGTGGGATAATATGCTGTAATCGCACTTTAAAGCTCTGAAAGTGAACACAGGCTAAAACTGAAGAAATGTCAACTGTTATTTTTTTTTCTATTTGAATACATATTTTGTCACGTTGCATATTTTATACAAGTTGACCATTCCATCGCTTGACTACTGTTTCGGTACATTGCTCCTCTGTGTTTGTTGCTATAGTCACAACCTAAAGATCATGTGTACAAAAAATCTTAGCTTTATGTTTAATTGAACATACTTTACTGATCTTTTTTTGGAAGGAGTTGAGGAAGCCATCTTCTTCTCAAGGTGCAACCAGGAAGTAAACAGCTTTGGTCATGTGATAATTTATTCCAAACATGTGTAAGTGCATACATTTCATCCAAACAATGTATATATAGTGACAATATTTTGAAATATTACTCAAGAAAATTTTTAGAGCCCTGTAAATCAAATTATTTTTGTCCTTCACAAATGTGACCTACGGGTTGAAAAAGGAAATATCATTTGATGTCTATAGTCTTCCATGAAAGCAAACATTAAGTAATGATCCAAAATTTGGAAAATGATCATTGTATTGAGAGTAATACCTTTTTCTTAGTACCGTAATTTTCAAACTATAAGCACCTACTTTTTCCCCTTTTAGTACAGTGCAGTTTATTTGTTCATTTATTTAGGTTAATAGGTAACACTTTATTTGCTAGTGTTATTTTTTTTTTTTGCTTAATGCTTTATTCATGAAAATGAATGGATGAAAAATCCATAAATGCCGAAGGCAGTGTCATGTCATAATTATGATGGTCGTATGACAATTTTATGGCGCCACTGTCAAATACCATAGCTAACAATTAATGAAACAACTAGAAAAGTAACCGAAGAAATAATTAGCACGGAACATGAATTTTGTTATTTACATCTGTAATGCTGCAATGCATGTTAAGAGGCATGTTGGACGATAACAGTGTTGACAGCAGGTTTCAGCAGAGTTTGACTCTCTCTCCAAAGGGAGCAGTGATGGCCAAATGAAGCTTATTTGCCGCCAGTTGGTTCAAAGTTTCATGGTAGTTCATTTGGACTTATGATGCCGCTGTCAAATAAAGTGTACCGGTTAATTTCTTTTGGTGTAAATATCCCATAAAACAGTGAGGACAGCTGCGGCTTATTCATGAACAAATGTCGTTTCCGTGTCAAATTTGATGGGTGGCGGCTTAAAGTCGGGTTCGCCTTACAGTCCGAAAGTTACATTATGTATTTTGTTGTACCAATGCAATTTTCAGCTAAAATGTGACACTCAGAGTAATATAACAGTAAACAACATGCTTAGTTCACCCATCACAAAAATAAACTGCCGTTAATCAACATTCAAAATAATCATTTGTGGCAGACCAATTATGGACAAAAAATAAATTGGTCACCGTTCCATTTGAGGGCAGTGTCATCGGCACATATAGACAAACAATTGACTGGTCGTCAGTCAATGACATTAGCCAAGCAGCCTTCTTGTTGAAATGCTAAACCTAAGCGCGAAAATGAAATCGGAGCACTAGAAAGACGAGAGTCGTCAGCTGACCGTGTTCGAGCGGGTCAAGTGCGCGGGCCGCAACCGTGAAGAGGTCTCTAACAAGAGCAGCGCTGATGGCGTCGGCTATTAGCGCCACGTTGTTGACGCCCACTCGGCCGCGGTCGGGGTCGCCGGCGCAAGACGTTCATCCGGAGGATTCGCGCCGGTTAAGTGGGAATAATTGCCTCGGACTTTTGAAAGAATTGAAGGAGCTGCTGTGAAAGTGCACGTTGACAAAACTCGAGTGGACTCCAACGCAATCGCACTCAACACGCGCACTCGGCCTACTAGTGATACTGAAAATGATACTCAACTGAAACAGATATGTTACATTTTGACTACTGATACGGATTTGGACATTACCTCACTTTGACTGCCATTGACGGTGCAAGACATCTAATCCATTTTGACTGGGAGAGAGCGAATGAATGTCAATCTTTCACAGCCAGTCCTACCGGTTTCAATGAATCGGATGTATATTAGGGGTGGAAATCTCTGGGTAAGAGGCTCACGGGACATACAAGGCTCACGATAACGATGTTTTAACGATAGGGTGATACAACAATTATCGTTACATAGGTCAGGAAATCATTCTACGGTACTCTACAACTAATAAACAGCTGTGAATTGAAATGAGTATCACTTATATATAACCGATCCATTTGAAGTGGGAGGGATTCAGTTCAATTCAATTTTATATGTATAGCCCTAAATCACAACAAGGTTGTCTCAAAGGGCTTTGCAGAGGTAGTATGATACACAGTCAGAAACAGCAAATGAAGTAAACAAAGATGAATAAATAAAGTTCAAGTCCTGGGCATCCCCCATCCTTGGACCCATCCATGTCGGCAAGAAAAAACTCCAAAAACTCCAAGCTCTTTGGGAGAAAATGAGAAACCTTGGGGAGTACCACAGTCAGGAGAGATCCACTCCCAGGACGGATAGACAGGATAACTTTTTCAGCCTCGTCTGTGTTTTCTGCCATATATATACACACAAGATGGGCCGCCCAAGACAACATGGTACCCGCGGGTTATTAAAAGTATTAAAAAAAGCATTGAATTTAGTTTTCCATTATTAAAGGTATTAAAAGTATTAAATTAGCTGTCTGGAATTTTTTCACGGTGGTCTAAATTTTCAAGAGCATCTCAGTGAAACCTAAATTATATCCGTGAAAGTTTTTTTTTTTTTTTTTAAATCCATAACGAAGATGACGCATAGAATTTTTACAATGCACTGCACTACAAATCGAAATGCAACTCGTGCGTGCCAAACCACCACAACCGGCAAAACGGAGAATCCATCCACCTCTGCATCGGGAATGCGTCCGTTTGTCGGTGGAACGAAAACCCTGCAGGCAGAAGTATTGAGGATTCTGAACACCAAAACAGACCACCATTCATATACTTCAAATGAGTCCATTGGTGATCTGTTTTGGATATGACGTCATTTTTGGTCAGCATCGGCTGTCACAATTTTGGTCAGTTTTGCGTTTTGTTCCAGAGGGAGCGTTCCCGACATCTTAACTGTCTTTTGTAATGAATTTTCATTTGGCAGAAAAAAAAACACACATTTTCTTAATGTTTAAATAGTCTACATATTTTTATGACCATTATAAATGCATTTACACAATGAAATAACGCTGGAAAAGTTTGTTAAACATAATGTTGCTCAAATTGTGTTTTTTTCCGGAAGGAGCATTCCTGACTTCGTAACTGCAGCCAATTTAAGCTCATCGAGACTTTAAGATAGAGGTGAAATCGGGCCTACAAAGTCCAGCCCGACCCGAACTGGTCCGCAGGTATTAAAGCCCGACCCGCGTTTTGTGTGATAACATTTGTGACGATGTCTGCATAAAAGGCTGTCTTTTATAACGAATTCTCAGTTGGCAGAAAAAAAAATGCACATTTTCTTAATGTTTAAATAGACTACATATTTTTATGATCATTATAAATTTATTTACACAACGAAATAACGCTGGAAAAGTTTGTTATATATAAATAAACAAATGCGGTTTTGCGGACTCGCAGAGGGGAAGATTAAAAAGGGCGTATAGGCACGCTCTGGCTCTGCAATGACCATACCGTGCTGTCAAGTTCAAAAATAGACCCTTAGGTAGACATTTGTAAAATTACCCAAAAATAAGGAGAGAAGACACTCAGTTTTCTTGGCCAAGGAGAGCAATTGAGGGACTAAGAGAGGAATGCTAGATTACGCTGTATAGTCACCAAAATTGATCTAAGGAAAAACTCTCCTTGCTATTTTTATTTAGGGGTTTGTCCTAACACAGAAAGGGTGCCGCCCTGAGGGAGGGGGAAGCAAGCTGGAGACACCCATGTGATTTTGGTTGGCTATGTGTGAGCATCTAGGTGGAACTAACTAAATACACGTGTGTGAGCAAGGGCACAGGTAAAAAGGTCAAAATGACCAGGACACTTCAGTTATGCAATGCTGCGGCCATGGAAGATATCCTCGAATGGAAAATTGTCCTCGGAAGTCTAAACGAAAGTCTAGACGTCAGGTGCTGAAGACGTCCCGGAAGGTCTAGTTACGTAATGATGCGGCCATGAAGCAAGGCAGTTGTCATCCCGACCCTTTTTACTCTTTGTAACACTTAAACATTATACTACAACCTAGTATAGCAAGCTATTATCATTTACTGGTTATATCAATAAGAGAAAAATATGGCAATATGTATTATTTATGGTATATATGAGCACAAGCAAATAATCAATCAAGCAAATATTTAATCAATCAACCCTCGATAATTACCTCAACACGTGCCTTCTTTTTTTTTTTTTATCCAAATTATTTATTTTATATTCCTAAGTTTATTATTCATACATTGTTAATACTGTATATAGATATTTCAAAAAGTTTGCGAGGAAGAACCCTGGCCTGGCCCGACGTAATAATTGACATTTTAATTTTGGTCATGTTTTCAGTTTAATTTAGCTGTTTCCAGCTTGCTATATTTACAATTGCGATTTTTATTTACCGCTTTTCCTCTTAGAGGAAGTTACATCGGCCGCCACTATGATATTTAAGTCATCAGCCATCTGCTGTGACTCGGGAATTTAACGCCTGCTTTCACGCAAACTCCTTCCCATATCAGTTGACACGGGAAATTGTTTTCACACACAACTGCTGCACGGTTAAGTCCCGCGATATTCCCGTTGTTTTGAAGTATGTGATAGGGGCTCAAGTTACATCCAGATACTTTAGGTTGCAGTTTATGGGTCATGCGAAGGCAGTGAACCTGCTTAAACATTTCGGTTTGCCTTTCGAATGAATGTGAATTTCGCCGTTTTAACTCGAGAGTTAGCCATGTTCACTGGGGTCTTGGCAGGTGCACTAGCGGCTAGCCTGTTACAGAAGATGGCTGGTCTGAGTCCTGTCCTCCTCCTCTTTTTGTCCATAATTATTGTGTGCCTGTGTGTGTTTAAAAAAATTCTGATAGACTTTATAATGTTACTTTAAATGTGTTTTAATTGTATCTTCAATATATGTGCATTCTTTTGTCAAACACACTAAGTAATTGAGGTTAAATTTGATGTTCAGTGCTTTATTTATTTAACATGATTCAATATGATCTAAATAATGGGTGCGAGAAAAATATTCATTTTCAGTTGAAATGGCATTAAAAAAGGTCTTAAAAGTCTTGAATTTAGATTTATCAATCCTGGGGGAACCCTGGACAAGAATGCCAGGGCCTTTTAGTTCCATTCTACCCCTGGTTCCATTAAATTTTTCAGTTGCTTCATGTTGCGGGCCTTTACGGGTTTCAAGCAATGTCTGACAAAGCCATGATAGCAATTGGTTTACACCTGAGTATGCAGTAACTTAGTAATATAAGGAAAATTAGCCCCACAAGCAGGACTCAACGGGCCCTCGGGAGTCCTGTGTCGATTTCTCCAATTTCTTTTCGGTGATTTTTTGGGTGGTCATTAGGTTTTTTTTCCCTTCCAGGAGGAGTCGGTCTCGTAAAAAAAGGCCATTTCCTGTTTCCAGCAGGGGGGCGCCAGGCCTCATGGGTGATATTTCAATGAAGTCGAATTCAGGCTGGGATACATCACGTACATGCCAAATATGAAAAAGATTGAACGTTGTATGGGGGAGTTATTAGTCATTTTCTGAATTTGGTGGTCAAAAAAATGTCAGACTTTGGGACCCCATTGACTTTGGCACGATGAAAAATACATCCTATCTTTTTTTCTCCTTCAGAAGAAGTAGCAGAGTGTGAACCCTAAACCCTAAGCCTAACACAAAAAAAAAACGCCCCGCACAGGTCAGGCCCGTGAATGAAAACTCACCATTTTGATATGTGCAAATTTTGGTGAGTTTTCCAGCATGTTGAGAACTTCAAATTGGCTATTTTCATTTGCCCTGAATAAATCCTAACCCTAATCCCCAAATAAGCCCTACTTTGGTACACCGCCCAGGTCAGGCCCCTGAATGAAAACTCACCATTTTGATAACTTAACAACTCATATTTCTCATCAAGAGTCTCACCAATTTTGATGAGGATCCAACTAACTGCCTCGGCGCAATGGTCTCAAACGTGCACCCTGGTTTTCGACAAAAATGGCATGTTTTTCAATATTCAATCCAAAATACCAGATTTCCTGTTGGGTTTGGAATATGGGTGCAAGAGACTTTTTTTGGCCCAAAGTATCGACTCCCCAAATTTCATCGCTCTATGTTGAAAAAACCTAAATGGAGAGGCCTTTTTTAAAAATTACAGGGGGCGCCACTGAGCCATTTTTGACATTTTTTCACAACGTTGCCAAATTATCGAAATGTTCGCGAATCCGCATGTTTGTGCAAATTTTGCTGAGTTTTTGAGCATGTTAAGACCTCCAAATGGGCCATTTTCATTTGCCATGAAGAAATAATAATAACTAGCCCTGCAAGCAGGACTCAATGGGCCCGCGGGAGTCCTGTGTCGATTTCTCCAATTTCTTTTCGGTGATTTTTTGGGTGGTCATTAGGTTTTTTTTCCCTTCCAGGAGGAGTCGGTCTCGTAAAAAAAGGCCATTTCCTGTTTCCAGCAGGGGGGCGCCAGGCCTCATGGGTGATATTTCAATGAAGTCGAATTCAGGCTGGGATACATCACGTACATGCCAAATATGAAAAAGATTGAACGTTGTATGGGGGAGTTATTAGTCATTTTCTGAATTTGGTTTTTTGTCAAAAAAATGTCTGACTTTGGCACGATGAAAAATGCATCTACCCATAACCCCTAACCCTAACCTATCTTTTTTTTCTCCCACAGACGAAGTAGCAGAGTGTGAACCCTAAGCTCTAACCCTAAACCCTAAGCCTAACACACACAAAAAACGCCCCGCACAGGTCAGGCCCGTGAATGAAAACTCACCATTTTGAAATGTGCAAATTTTGGTGAGTTTTCGAGCATGTTGAGAACTTCAAATTGGCCATTTTCATTTGCCCTGAAGAAGTCTTAACCCTTAACCCTAACCCTAATCCCCAAATAAACCCGACTTTGGTACACCACTCAGGTCAGGCCTGTGAATGAAAACTCACTATTTTGATAACTTAACATCTCATATGTCTCATGAAGAGTCTCACCAATTTTGATGACGATCCAACAAACTGCCTCGGCGCAATGGTCTCAAACGTGCACCCTGGTTTTCGACAAAAAAAGCATGTTTTTCAATATTCAATCCAAAATATCCGATTTCCTGTTGGGTTTGGAATTTGGGTGCAAGAGACTTTTTTTGGCCCAAAGTATCGACTCCCCAAATTTCATCGCTCTACATTGAAAAAACCTAAATGGAGAGGCCTTTTTTAAAAATTACAGGGAGCGCCACTGAGCCATTTTTTGACATTTTTTCACAACGTTGCCAAATTATCGAAATTTTCGCGAATCCGCATGTTTGTGCAAATTTTGCTGAGTTTTTGAGCATGTTAAGACCTCCAAATGGGCCATTTTCATTTGTCATGAAGAAAGAATAATAACTAGCCCTGCAAGCAGGACTCAACGGGCCAGCGGGAGTCCTGTGTCGATTTCTCCAATTTCTTTTCGGTGATTTTTTGGAGAGTCATTAGGTTTTTTTTCCCTTCCAGGAGGAGTCGGTCTCGTAAAAAAGGCCATTTCCTGTTCCCAGCAGGGGGCGCCAGGCCTAATGGGTGATATTTCAATGAAGTCAAGTTCAGGCAGGGATACATCACGTATATGCCAAATATGAAAAAGATTGAACGTTGTATGGGGGAGTTATTAGTCATTTTCTGAATTTGGTGTTTTGTCAAAAAAATGTCTGACTTTGGCACGATGAAAAATGCATCTACCCATAACCCCTAACCCTAACCTATCTTTTTTTTCTCCCACAGAAGAAGTAGCAGAGTGTGAACCCTAAGCTCTAACCCTAAACCCTAAACCTAACACACACAAAAAACGCCCCGCACAGGTCAGGCCCGTGAATGAAAACTCACCATTTTGAAATGTGCAAATTTTGGTGAGTTTTCGAGCATGTTGAGAACTTCAAATTGGCCATTTTCATTTGCCCTGAAGAAGTCTTAACCCTTAACCCTAACCCTAATCCCCAAATAAACCCGACTTTGGTACACCACCCAGGTCAGGCCTGTGAATGAAAACTCACTATTTTGATAAATTAACATCTCATATGTCTCATGAAGAGTCTCACCAATTTTGATGACGATCCAACAAACTGCCTCGGCGCAATGGTCTCAAACGTGCACCCTGGTTTTCGACAAAAAAAGCATGTTTTTCAATATTCAATCCAAAATATCGGATTTCGTGTTGGGTTTGGAATATGGGTGCATGAGACTTTTTGATGCATTTTGGCCCAAGGTATCGACTCCCTAAATTTCATCGCTCTACGTTGAAAAAATCTAAATGGAGAGGCCTTTTTAAAAAATTCCAGGGGGCGCCACTGAGCCATTTTTTGACATTTTTTCACAACGTTGCCAAATTATCGAAATTTTCGCGAATCCGCATGTTTTTTGCAAATTTTGGTGAGTGTCGGAATCAGTAGCGGGAGCCAAAAAGTGGTATCGGTTGATGCAACATTACTCATGATATTGATCGTGAACTTACACCAAAGGTCCCTACTGAGCAAAGACAGTTGGGCATTTTTATCTTGACATCCCTCTCCCCTTTCCATGTCTCGTCGCTGTTCTGTCACCCTCCTCCCCTCGCATGCTGCACGGCCGATAACCGCTCGCCAGGCGGGAAAAGTTGCGGCCAAAAGTTTGATCGGGAGAATGGCGACGAGCGCGGAGCTGAACTTTAAGCTGCGGAGGAGCTCTTCCCCAGAAGGCAAGCTGGCCTGCCATCTGCGCCGCCGCTCTCGCCATCGACGTCACCCCTCGCTAGATAGACCCTACAATGCTAGGTAGAGGAACCGCGGAGAAGAGCTTTTCCCCGACTCGGGTGCTCGAACGCGGGCTCACCTGAATGCGCGACGGCGCACCGGCGACAGGAGCAAGAAGCGAACTGTCGTCGGTCGCGTTTTCGCTGGACCGGCCTTTCCTAGGGAAAACGTGCCAGACCTTAAAAATCCGAGCCAACGCGTGAACTTTCAATCAGGGATTAGCCGGATTTTCCAATGTGGATCTTCTTTTGTGCACTTGGCCGGCGTCGCCTGTGTCGCTGGCAGCCGGAACGTCAACAGAATCTGATCCCGTCACCGACGGGACCGCCTGGCTTCCTTCAAAAGAAGCGTCGCGTCTTAAAGCTAAAGCTTCGTCTTGAGGTTCTCCTCACCGGACCGCCGAGAAACTTTTTTTTCCTAGGAAGTAAAGGTTGCGTCCGTCGCGGTTCCGTGCTATCGCGGCGCGTCCGGCCCGACGCGGAGATGTTAATCCGAGCTTACCGGGCTGGCGGAGCTGATAAGAGAGGCGCCGTCGAAACGAGCGCCGCTCCCGCCATGTGGCCCGGGGCCACCGCCCAAGTTGGACGGCGTTCCATCTGCGCCAGGCTGCTTTAGCAGCGCAAAGGGACCACCGGACGGGAAGATTTCAACTTCAAAGTTGAAGAGACGACAAAAGCGGGATACGCCACCCAGCTGAGCACCCCTGTTTGTGGCTAAATGTCGGCGACAAATCCTTACTCCTTATAGCAGTAGCCTTTAGTACTACGATCGCACCCATTCAGTACTACTGTACGGGGATTCGGAAACTGTTATTAACATACGTGTTTCAACACAGTCTTTTCCACATGACTGCTTTCCGGACATTCGCAAAATTAGGGGAGCAAAACTGTGCAGAACCCACAAAATCAGTGACTAAAGCCTGCCGTTGCAAACCAATAAGTCGTTATTGATTGGTAGCACAGTTGTACACTGCAAATACAAACCTCCTAAAAACTAGTTCAATTCTCTTGTTTTCGGGGTAAGTCTAGTAGAAATAAGTGTGTCAAGTAAATTTTACTCAGCTTTCCTAGCTATGTTTCTTCACAAACTTATTTTATGCAATAAATTACTATATTTGGTCTTTTAAAAATGCATGTTTGTCATAAATGTTATTAATTCAAGACTATATATTGTTCAAAACTAGGGCTGTCAAAACGATTAAAATTTTTAATCGAGTTAATTACAGCTTAAAAATTAATTCATCGTAATTAATCGCAATTCAAACCATCATAAAATATGCCATATTTTTCTGTAAATTATATATATATTCTGTAAAATAAATTGTTGGAATGGAAAGATAAGACACAAGACGGATATATACATTCAACATACGGTACATAAAGACTGTAGTGGGCATTTCACTCTACTGTCATTTAAATATGTCTATGCTGTCCTCACTCCGAAGCGTCTACTTTTTCCAAAGCTAGACAGCTAGTGACTGACGCCTTAATAATCAGACTTCTTCCTTTTTCATCTGATTTATTAATAAAATGGCCTCAAACCATTGTCCTCTTTAGACTGTCGTAAAACTACAAAAACAAAGTACACAAGCATTGCATTAGCAACAACGTTAGCTTAGCACGCTATACAGGTTCACTAAACATAAACAAAAAGCGTCTCATACAAAAAATATAACATTTCGCTTACTAACATAATATGTACATTCTTTACAACAACCATACGTACGGACAAATCTTGTCCAACGATCATATAAGCACAACATTACAACGTAGGCGTTAGCCCGAGATGTCATGCAGCCATATTGAACTGGCAAGAAAGCAATAAAACATGTCGCAAAGCGACCACAAGAGTTCGCTGTTAGACAGTGCAAAAAACCTTGCTGTAAAACTTACCAAAAGGCAGAATACTGTCTGAGCGGGATATGTGCGTTAATTGCGTCAAATATTTTAAAGTGATAAATTTAAAAAATTAATTAACGCCCGTTAACGCGATAATTTTGACAGCCCTATTCAAAACATTATTTTGTAACCCCTGTAGGGCCAACAATTTTTCCAATTGGGCATGTGTTCGTCTCTGGAAGGATAATTTGGTTTAACAACAAGTAATTTAGCACACAATAAAACTGGAGCCACGAAAGTATTAAAATTCTAAATTATAATTGAAATATAAAACTACCGGTATGTAAGGCAAGGCAAGGCAAGGCAAATTTATTTATATAGCACAATTCAACACAAGGCAATGCAAAGTGCTTTACATCACATGAAGATCATAAAAATCACATTTAAATCAACACAACGTAAAAACCAAGACAAAAGATCGCATTTAATCACTGAATAAAAATAAATAAATAAAAATAAAATAAAAATAAAACAAAAACTACTACTACTAATAATAATTGAAATCAGCAATGGAGATAAAAACAAGAAAGAAGGTAGATTGAAATATATAGACAGTTATAGATATGCAGTGCTAAACAAAAGCGTTTTTAGCCCTGATTTAAAAGAGCTAACAGTTTGAGCATACTTCAGACGTTCGGGTAACTTGTTCCAGAGGTGAGGAGCATAATAACTAAATGCTGCCTCACCCTGCTTGGTTCTTGTTCTTGGAACATGCAGAAGACCGGTTCCAGACGACCTTAGGGGTCTAGATGTCTCATAGGAATCTAACAAGTCAAGTATGTATTTTGGTCCAAGGCCATTAAGTGTTTTGTAGACGAGCAGTAGTATTTTATAGTCTATCCTTTGACTCACTGGAAGCCAGTCTAGCGATTTCAAAACCGGTGTAATGTGGTCCAGCTTCCTTGTATTTGTGAGGACTCCGGCTGCAGCAATCTGTACTAGCTGCAGCTTCCTGACTGATTTTTTATCAAGACCCGTAAATATACCGTTGCAATAGTCCAATCTGCTGAAAATGAATGCATGCATAAGTTTTTCCATGTCTTGTTGAGTCAGAAGCCCCTTAATTCTGGTTATATTTTTTAGGTGGTAATAAGCGAATTTAATGACGGACTTTAGATGGCTATCAAATTTTAGGTCTGAGTCAATAATTACGCCAAGGTTTCTGACTTGATTTGTAGCTGTAAGTGACATTGTGCTAAGTTGCCTGCTTATCTTTGACCTTTCATTTTTTGGCCCAAGAATGATCACCTCTGTCTTCCCCACATTTAACTGGAGAAAATTCTGGCACATCCATTCATTGATTTGATGAATGCATTTACTCAGGGAGACTAAAGGACTATAATCATGTGGGGACACAGAAATGTACAGTTGTGTGTCATCTGCGTAGGCGTGATAGGAGATGTCATACTGTTCCATTATCTGAGCTAACGGAAGCATATGGATGTTAAATAAGAGTGGTCCAAGAATTGACCCTTGAGGGACTCCACACGTGAATTTGGTTCGTTCTGACTGATAGTTTCCGATTGACACAAAGAAATCCCTATCATTTAAATAGGATGTGAGCCACTGAAGAATAGTGTCAGTAAGCCCTACCCACTGTTCCAATCTGCTGAGTAGTATGTTGTGATCAACCGTGTCAAATGCGGCGCTGAGATCCAATAGTAGCAGAACAGATGATTTGCCTGCATCGGTATTACGACGAATATCATTTATTTCTTTATTATAACAATAAATCAACAAGATGGCATTACCATTATTACCATTCTATTAAAGCGATCCATGGATAGAAAGACTTGTAGTTCTTAAAAGAAATGTTAGTACAAGTTATAGAAATTTTATATCAAAACCCCTCTTCATGTCTTCGTTTTAATAAAATTTGCAAAATTTTCAATCAAAAAATAAACTAGTAGCCCGCCATTGTTGATGTCAATAATTACTTACACAATGCTCATGGGTGCTGAAGCCTATAAAATCAGTCGCACCCAAGCGCCAGCAGAGGGCGGCAAAACTCCGAAAAACACAACAAGTACACCTTTCACTGTGCTCTCATTTTTATCTGTTTGATCGGTGCATTTGTGCGTTAATTGCGTCAAATATTTTAACGGGATTAATTTTAAAAAGTTAATTACGGCTCGTTAACGCGATAATTTTTGACAGCCCTAGTTAATATATATATATATATACAGTGGGGCAAATAAGTAGTCAACCACCAATTGTGCAAGTTCTCCTACTTGAAAAATTAGAGAGGCCTGTAATTGTCAACATGGGTAAACCTCAACCATGAGAGACAGAATGTGGGGGGAAAAAAAAACAGAAAATCATATTGTTTGATTTTTAAAGAATTTATTTCCAAATTTGAGTGGAAATAAGTATTTGGTCACCTACAAATGAGCAAGATTTCTGGCTATCAAAGAGGTCTAAATGTTTCTAACGAGGTCTAACGAGGCTCCACTCGTTACCTGTATTAATGGCACTTGTTTTAACTCATTATCGGTATTAAACACACCTGTCCACAACTTCAGTCAGTCATACTCCAAACTCCACTATGGCCAAGACAAAGAGCTGTCGAAGGACACCAGAGACAAAATTGTAGACCTGCATTAGGCTGGGAAGACTGAATCTGCAATAGGTAAAGCGCTTGGTGTAAAGAAATCAACTGTGGGAGCAATTATTAGAAAATGGAAAACGTACAAGACCACTGATAATCTCCCTCGATCTGGGGCTCCATGCACGATCTCACCCCGTGGCGTCAAAATGATAAGAACGGTGAGCAAAAATCCCAGAACCACACGGGGGGAACTAGTGAATGACCCACAGAGAGCTGGGACCACAGTAACAAAGGCTACTATCAGTAACACAATGCGCCGCCAGGGACTGAAATCCTGCACTGCCAGACGTGTCCCCCTGCTGAAGAAAGTACACGTCCAGGCCCGTCTGCGGTTCACTAGAGAGCATTTGGATGATCCAGAAGAGGACTGGGAGAATGTGTTATGGTCAGATGAAACATAAATAGAACTTTTTGGTGGAAACACAGGTTCTCGTGTTTGGAGTAGAAAGAATACTGAATTGCATCTGAAGAACAACATACCCACTGTGAAGCATGGGGGTGGAAACATCATGGTTTGGGGCTGTGTTTCTGCAAAGGGACCAGGACGACTGATCTGTGTAAAGGAAAGAATGAATGGGGCCATGTATCGAGAGATTTTGAGTGAAAATCTCCTTCCATCAGCAAGGGCATTGAAGATGAGGCGTGGCTGGGTCTTTCAGCATGACAGTGATCCCAAACACACAGCCAGGGCAACAAAGGAGTGGCTTCGTAAGAAGCAGTTCAAGGTCCTGGAGTGGCCTAGCCAGTCTCCAGATCTCAACCCCATAGAAAATCTGGAAGGAGTTGAAAGTCCGTGTTGCCCAATGACAGCCCCAAAACATCACTGCTCTAGAGGAGATCTGCATGGAGGAATCGGCCAAAATACCAGCAACAGTGTGTGAAAAGCTTGTGAAGAGTTACAGAAAACGTTTGGCCTCCGTTATTGCCAACAAAGGGTACCTAACAAAGCACTGAGATGAACTTTTAGTATTGAACAATTACTTATTTTCTACAATGATTTGCAAATAAATTCTTTAAAAATAAAATAATGTGATTTTCCGTTTTTTTTTTTTTTTTTCACATTGTCTCTCATGGTTGAGGTTTACCCATGTTGACAATTAAAGGTCTCTCTACTATTTTCAAGTGGGAGAACTTGCACAATTAGTGGTTGACTAAATACTTATTTGCCCCACTGTATATAGTAAAGTAGGGTCAAGAATCATTTCTGTTTTATGTCCATATGTATAAAGAATTTGGGGATTTAAGCATTTATTCACAAGAACTTTCAACAAAAACAGCTCTTCATCTGTGATTCCACTCGGTCAGCTTTGAAGGCCTCGCCAACAATGCAGGCCCCCTACTTATTGGGCCCGTGCGTGGTGTCCCATTAATACATTATGAAGTTTATGCCTTTTTTTGTGCTTAGCTGGTGGCCATCTTGGGTAGGGTGACCAGCTGTTAGAAAGCAGATCCTGAAAAGTACAAATTTCACAGAATGGGCACATTATTTCTTCGTACTCACTAATACTGATGATATTTTAGTGGCATATCACAGCAGAAGTATGAAAAGAGCCACAAGACTGGAGGTATGTCAATGCAGCCAATGAGTTACTTTGTTTGGGTTATTTTCTTTTGGGCCAAAAATAAAAGCAGCAACCAGTTATTCTGTAGATTATTCTGTCAGAGTTGCAATGTGGGTTAGCTTCATTTTCCTGATTGATTTTTTGTTAAAACTTGTAAATACGCTATTGTAATTGGCTGCCACTGACTGTAATGTAGGGCTGCAGCTATCGAATATTTTAGTAATCGAGTAATCGACTGAAAATTCTATCGATTAATCGAGTAATCGGATAATACATTTTTTTTAGGTAAAGAGCAATTATAAATATACATGAGAAAAAAAGACATTTAATCCAATATTGAACCATTTTCAGTCAATCAATGTCTTTATGTTCGATATACATGGTTGAAAACAGCCAACAATTGCATCTAAGATGTGACTAGAAAAAAAAATTCACTGCTTTCACACCAAAAACTTCTAGATCTTATAAAAAAAAAAAAAAAAACATATTTCTTACCTAAAGATGTAAATACACTTGATAACACACAACACTTGAAAGCTACGTGTTTTTCCCACGTGTTTCAATTTAATTTCCATTTGTGTCAAGCTATTTTTAAGATTTAGTTAAGTTTTAAATTAGTCTGAACTGTAAGTACTGGTAGGATTATGAGTTTTAGGGTTACGTTTTGGGTTTAGGGTTTGGGTTAGTGTTACAAAGTAAGTGGTTAGGGTTAGGGTTAGGTAAAATAAATGTATGATACCAGCTGTATTGAAGCACATTTATTCAGCAATGACTACTGAGCTAAAACTGACAGTTAGCTTTATTATGTTTTAATTTTACACCCTCATCACTCTAAAGCGCTATGTTTTTACAGATTAAATAAAGCCTGTATGTAAGACACGTTAGCCACGGATCGACAGTGGTCATGATCAATAGAAACCTAGCCCTCCAAAGGGCTAACGTTACATGAGCGAGTGACAGTAACGTTATATTTATTAGCGGTGAGAAGTCTACTGCTTAAAGATGGCGGCTGTTTACTAACGCGGCCGAGTCTGTCATCAAGCATCTAGTCTTAAACGTATGCGATATCTATGAGACGCATCGGACACTACCTGCTACCAAACTAGCATCATGCGGGCGTAGTTTATAGCAACGTCGGCGTCGTTTGTAGCGGCTGTCGGCTGCGGTAATTAAAAAAAAAAAAAAATTATTGCTTCTTCCTCTACACACATGACGTCAGCGTGTTGTCCCGCATTAAAAGTAGTCCGGGCAAAACGTGATGCTTGGAGCTGGCAAAACTAAACGATTCCTCGAGGTGAATAAAATTACTCGAATCAGTTTTTAAACTCGAGTTACTCGAGTTGCTCGAGTATCCGTTTCAGCTCTACTGTAATGTTGATTTGCTGCCACCCTCCCAGTTCAAATGGACTGGACGTCTATGCCAGTGAAAACTAATTTAAAATCACATCAGAATGATGGAAATAGCCACATGACTGGACGTCTATCACCTTCAATAGCAGCCAATGACTTGAAAATTATTCTGACATGCTGCTCTCTAACTGTACTGATAAAAACTGAACAAAAAGGAAAGCGCTACCCCCCCCCCCAAAAAAAAAAAACACTGTCGATTTTGAATGCTACTTCACTCCAATTCTTATCCTGTTTTTAAAAATTCCTCATGAGGTTTTGATGAAGCAATTCGACGGCGGCGTCAACTTAAAGATATGGTAAGGTGTGATGCAAATGCACGCGTTAGCCGACGTGCTTGAAAATATGCACTTTCATTTACTTTAAATGCCCGCTGATGAATGGATGCCGAAGGCTCGCTCTTGTGTGTGTGAGTTATTTGTATCAGCGCTTCGCATCACTTCCTTAAAGTCTCCATTAATCAATCGCTTTTTATTGCATCAGCAACAGTAAAAAAAAAAATAAATAAGAAGACGGGTGTGCGTGTGTCTGTATGTGTGTGAGGCGGCGGATTCATTGGACCTTAAAATGTTTTGATGGCCGACGTGAGGAAGGAAGAGAGGGGGCAGGCATACTCATATTTACATATCAATGTGGCATTCAAAATATTAAACGGATAAGGTGCTTCAAAAAAAAAATGATATGAATACTTATTTTTTACCAATACGATTACTAGTGTAGTATGTACTACTACTACTAATATGAAAATTAAATATTCCATGATATGCCACAAACTGTATGGAAAAAAAAAAAGTTGTCTGCTAATGCTCGCTGTTAGCATTAGCCTAGTGTTTGTTTCCTCCTAGTGTGACTTGTCCTTGTGATTGCTCATTGATTTCACCTGTTGTGCCTGATCTTAGTTCTTGTCGCAACATTGTACATATTGGATATATTGAATGGAATAATTAAAAATGGTGCTAAACAACAGAGTTATCCTCAATACTTTGTGGGTAATGATTTGAAGAATAATATGGATGACATTGTAAAATAGCATGCCGATGCTGCGCATTTCGTACCTTTCGAAATCTATGTTACAATCGCCGGTCACTAAATGGCCATGAGCTACGCACACAACCCACCTACTGCAGCTTTTCTTGGTCATGCAGTGCACTGGAGTTTCTTGTTAAAGTTAACGATGATTGACAGGGGTTAAGGTTTGATCTTGCCAGAGAAGCCGAAACTTCAAGGCGACAAATGTGTCAATCATCATTTAGCTTGGTAAACATTCGCTGTGGCAACTTATTGTGTGTAAGTGGGCAGCGTGAGTGGATTTGAGTGGACTCACTCAATGAAGGGTTTAATAAAGATAAGCATTTTCTATGTTATTCTTGTATAAAAATAATAATAGACAGTAACATGTTTAAAAGTTGTCATAATTATTACATTTTGAGGTGCTTAAAAAACATTTATTAATATATATATGGTGGAAAACACAGACAAGACTGAAAAAGCAATTTCTGCTCATGCACCCCTCTTTAAAATAAACTGCTGTATTTTAAGCCAAAACAACTGTTGTGTTTGATAGAACAATATGTCTATATGCTGCCATAGCAGATTCATGGCGCTATAAGCCCCCAAACTATTTTTGATTTGTCCGTTTTACCCTGGAAATCCCCGTTTACAGACATCGCGCAAACGCTTTTGTTTCAACCCAGCCATAAAAAGGTAATTAGTTACATTTATTATTTGAAATGTCTGTGATTTTTAGCTTAGAATCATTAATTAATGTCTAATACTTACACACAATGAGTTGCCACAGCAAATGTTTAACAAGCTTAACGAGGATTGGCTTGAAGTTTCGGCTTCCAAGCTTCACTGGCAAGATCAAACCTTAACGCCTGTCAATCATTGTTAACTTTAACAACTCCAGTGCACTGCCTGACCAAGAGGGGGGTCATATGCGTAGCTGATGGCCATCTTGTGACCGGCGGTTGTGAAATACAGTGCCTTGCAAAAGTATTCGGCCCCCTTGAACCTTGCAACCTTTCGCCACATTTCAGGCTTCAAACATAAAGATATAAAATTTTAATTTTTTGTCAAGAATCAACAACAAGTGGGACACAATCGTGAAGTGGAACAAAATGTATTGGATATTTGAAACTTTTTTAACAAATAAAAAACTGAAAAGTGGGGCATGCAATATTATTCGGCCCCCTTGCGTTAATACTTTGTAGCGCCACCTTTTGCTCCAATTACAGCTGCAAGTCGCTTGGGGTATGTTTCTATCAGTTTTGCACATCAAGAGACTGTCATTCTTGCCCATTCTTCCTTGCAAAACAGCTGGAGCTCAGTGAGGTTGGATGGAGAGTGTTTGTGAACAGCAGTCTTCAGCTCTTTCCACAGATTCTCCATTGGATTCAGGTCTGGACTTTGACTTGGCCATTCTAACACCTGGATACGTTTATTTTTCAACCATTCCATTGTAGATTTGGCTTTATGTTTTGGATCATTGTCCTGTTGGAAGATAAATCTCCGTCCCAGTCTCAGGTCTTGTGCAGATACCAACAGGTTTTCTTCCAGAATGTTCCTGTCTTTGGCTGCATCCATCTTCCCGTCAATTTTAACCATCTTCCCTGTCCCTGCTGAAGAAAAGCAGGCCCAAACCATGATGCTGCCACCACCATGTTTGACAGTGGGGATGGTGTGTTCAGGGTGATGAGCTGTGTTGCTTTTATGCCAAACATATCGTTTTGCATTGTGGCCAAAAAGTTCAATTTTGGTTTCATCTGACCAGAGCACCTTCTTCCACATGTTTGGTGTGTCTCCCAGGTGGCTTGTGGCAAACTTTAAACGAGACTTTTTATGGATATCTTTGAGAAATGGCTTTCTGCTTGCCACTCTTCCATAAAGGCCAGATTTGTGCAGTGTACGACTGATTGTTGTCCTATGGACAGACTCTCCCACCTCAGCTGTAGATCTCTGCAGTTCATACTGAGTGATCATGGGCCTCTTGGCTGCATCTCTGATCAGTTTTCTCCTTGTTTGAGAAGAAAGTTTGGAAGGACGGCCGGGTCTTGGTAGATTTGCAGTGGTCTGATGCTCCTTCCATTTCAATATGATGGCTTGCACAGTGCTCCTTGAGATGTTTAAAGCTTGGGAAATCTTTTTGTATCCAAATCCGGCTTTAAACTTCTCCACAACAGTATCTCGGACCTGCCTGGTGTGTTCCTTGGTTTTCATAATGCTCTCTGCACTTTAAACAGAACCCTGAGACTATCACAGAGCAGGTGCATTTATACGGAGACTTGATTACACACAGGTGGATTCTATTTATCATCATTGGTCATTTAGGACAACATTGGATCATTCAGAGATCCTCACTGAACCTCTGGAGTGAGTTTGCTGCACTGAAAGTAAAGGGGCCGAATAATATTGCACGCCCCACTTTTCAGTTTTTTATTTGTTAAAAAAGTTTGAATTATCCAAAAAATGTTGTTCCACTTCACGATTGTGTCCCACTTGTTGTTGATTCTTGACAAAAAAATTGACAAATATCTTTATGTTTGAAGCCTGAAATGTGGCGAAAAGTTGCAAGATTCAAGGGGGCCGAATACTTTTGCAAGGCACTGTAGATCTCAAAAGGTACAAAATGCGCAGCATCAGCACGTTATTTCTTTGTACTGCCAGATACTGTTGACGTCATTTTTGTGCCATATCAGTCCCGATGTCAGTATCGGTATCAGTAAAGTAATGCAGACCAAAATGAGTTTGACACTGCTAACATATCAATTAGCATGACCTTGGAAATTTAATCGAGTTTAAAGTGGGACTACTACATCTGACCTAATAAGAAAAAGAGCAACTACCTGCAACTTTTTACCTTCGCAGAATCAGGAACTTTACCCGTCCATTTAAAAACCCGAGCCTTTGCGTATTCACTAGATCTTATAAAGTTTTTAATGGTTGACGCGAGGGAGCGTGTCGGTATTTACATGGGAATGTGTCATTAACGGCGGCGCGGAAACTATTAAAGGAATACAATGCTAACGCCAACAACCTTGAGAGTGTGATTAAAGGCCTTTGTCGCCTCTTAAAGACGCGGCGGCAGCGGCGGTAAAAAACAAAAAAAGCCTGATGGATTGCGTGGCGGCAGCTATAATTCAGCTGTCATCTTCCATCCTGGCGTGTGACTGTCACATTTACATATTTTATATATAGCGCACAAATGCAGTCGTAATGCAGCCGTAACGCTCTTTGTGTCCTTCAGCGCTAACGCTAACCTCAATCACTGCATGCTCTTTTCTTTAACGCTTGCTTTTATTTGTGGACGGCGGCTGCCTTCCGGGTCATGCGGCGTCAACGCAATATTGACTTCTATCAATATGCAAATGAGTGCACAAATGTCTTTTTATTGACTTTTCCCCCTCATGTGTCAGCTAGCAATGTGGAACGGCTCTCAGTGGTGTCGAGTCAAAACATCAAAAGTGACAACCTTATTCACAATTATTTTACTCCTTCATGCATATGCTAATGCTAATGACTATTAGCTATTATCCATTCCTGTGATTAATGCTACTTGATCATTTCATCTCTGCTGTTTTTTTTTTTTTTTTGTGAAGTATGCGGACACTATTGCTAACCCAGATAGCAGACTGACTTGAATAAACGTTGATTTTCCATCAAAATCATCAGTATGGTTGACATTGAAATAATCGACAGTAAACAATGTTGAATCAATGTTGAAAATACCGATGACACGTGACAGTGACGTCGAAACAACGTTCTATGCTATGTCAGGGGAGGGGTGGGTTAATATTGTTTTATTGTTGATGAACTAATGTTGACAAATATCTGAATTATGATTGACTGGAAAATATGATTGAAAAGTCATCAAATTATGGATGAGCGGGAGTTCTGTCAAAAAAATAGTTGAACTCATTTGTGTGAGCTCCAGTCGTGACGAAAGTTTGTTTGTGAAGGAGAATTGACAGTTAACACCATGATAAAGCCATTCTGAGACTGCCATTTTCGACCTAACAACTCTTTTGGGTACATGAGCATTTGATTATATACGTATTGATTGTAAAAAAACTCTTAAAGTGATCCTCAATCTTTAAGACCAGTAATTCTGAAATGATAAATGTTAGTATGAGTTATAATAATTTGATATTAAAACCCCTCTTAATGTTAAAAATTATTTTAAGTGATAGGTCGCCATTCTTGTTACGTCGCAGTGCTTGACGTCATTGGTCCCATTGCCGAAATTCCAGTGTGTCACTCGTTAGCTTCAGTTCTACCCTTCCTATTTGAACCACATCTGAAAAGTGAAGAGCAGGACAGCACTGTCGGTTGCTCATAAGACGAGCGGCAGGGCAAAATGCGGGGCAGCATATACCTGATAAGACAAAAGTTGGGAAAAATTGGTAATGCATTCGCGGCAAGTGCGTCTCAACGACATCGGAGCGAGAGAATGTATGCTGATATATATATACATATATATATATATATATATATATATATATATATGCTGTGGCGTGGGTACGCCTGTGTGTCATAAGCGGACCCCTGGTGGACAAAAAGTGTCATTGCATGTAATTGACTTTTCTGGATACAACCAGAGTTCACGGAGAAAACCCACGCAGGCATGGGGAGAACATGCAAACTCCACACAGGAAGGCCGAAGGTCGGATTGAATCCTTGATCTCAGAATTGTGAGGAGGACGTGCTAACCACTCAGCCACTGAGCCGCCAATTGACTTTTCTCTACATATAATAATAGTAAATAAATAGTAAATAATACAACTGCAACAAAAATTATTGAAATTAACAACAACAAAAAATATTAGGGCTGTCAAAAGTATTGCGTTAATTAGCGGTATTTAATTTTTTGAATTAATCACGTTACAATATTTGACGCATTTAACGCACATGCCCCGCTCAAACAGATTAAAATGACAGCACAGTGTCATGTCCACTTGTTACTGTTACTGTTGTTTTTTTGGTGTTTTGTTGCCCTCTGCTGGTGCTTGGGTGTGACTGATTTTATGGGTTTCAGCACCATGAGCATTGTGTAACTATTGACATCAACAATGGCGAGCTACAAGTTTATTTTTTGATTGAAAATTTTACAAATTTTATTAAAATGAAATCATGAAGAGGGGTTTTAAAATAAAATTTCTATAAGTTGTACAAACACTTCTCTTTTAATCTTTCTATCCATGGATCGCTTTAACAGAATGTTAATAATGTTAATGCCATCTTGATTTATTGTTATAATAAACAAATACAGTATTTATGTACAGTATGTTGAATGTATATATCCGTCTTGTGTCTTATCTTTCCATTCCAACAATAATTTACAGAAAAATATGGCATATTTTATAGATGGTTTGAATTGCGATTAATTGCAATAAATTACGATTAATTAATTTTTTAGCTGTGATTAACTCGATTAAAAATTTTAATCGTTTGACAGCCCTAAAACATATATTTTTATAGTGGGTCAAAGTTATTTTTCGAACAGATCATGTGACTAGCACCTTAGACGGTCATTTACTTTGCATATCATTTTCATAAAAAAATATTAGGGGAGGGCAATTTTATTTTCAATTTTTTTTTTTAATATTTAAAATAATAAATATAACTTTTTGAGGGATTAAATGATTGCAACACAAATGCCCTACCCTTAATATAGCCTAAACACATAAAGGATAGTTTCAATCAAAGAAAAAAAATTTAAATGAAAAATTAACTGTTCAAATGTACACTTTTCAATCTCAAATATTTTTTTGTGTTCAAAAACTTTTTTAATGATTGAAATTCTTCTTTTTGTAATTGAAGTGATTTTTCTTTTTAAACATATTTTTTAAGCAACTTAGTTTTTGATTGAATAATAAAGACAAACATGTCTTATTCAAAATGTGGCCCAAACACAAACGACTTCAATCCAAAATAATATAAAAAATAAATTTAAAAATTTTTTTAAAAATCAAGAAAAATAGCGTTCTCGTGCATTTTTTGGGAGTTTTTTGAGTTTCAAATTACTTTTTTCATTGAAACACTTTTTTTTTTGTTTTTTTTAATTGAAGTGATTTTTTTTTTTTTTGGTTGACAATATATATTTTGATTGAAGCATCATTTTTTTGGATTGAATAATAAAGACACAAATCTACCTCCATATGGCTCCGCTCAGGGGATACAATTTTTGACGGTGGAAACTACATTAGCACGACACCGACGGGCATACCATATTCAATGGATGACGATCTTGGAGAAAAGTATTGCCTAAGCAGCCTGATTTAGAATTCCCCTCAAGAATGATGGGAAACAAACAAAAAAAAAAAAACGCTCATTGTCAACTTATTATCATAAATATTCTTGTAAGTTAATTCTATTGCTGACACTGCGTTTCGGGGTCATCGACATGATGTGTCCCCCCTGCCCCAAAAGTCAAACTCCGCCTATGCTGTGTGTGGCTTTTATGGTCATGTACGTGTGTGTATGTGTGAGAAGTGTCTAGATGTTGTGCATGCGTGCTTGAGCCTCAAGTGTCACTTGTTTACCATAGCAACCAGATGAAATGAGCGCAAGTGATTAGTGCTTATTAACAAGGCGCGCTGTCTCTATATTCTTATCATTGACTGTGTAAACACTTGTACAGTACAGACCCCCTCCCTGAAAATCCCCCCCACCCCACCTCTCGTCTTCGCACATATTGACTGGCGGCGCCCTCAGAGCACGTTTACCATTGTCCAATCCCTTCTTTGATTGAAATTAATATTCAAATGAGCTTTTTTATTGGAGCCCGAGCAATTGTCGCCCCTGGAGCATCTCCAAAGGAAATGAGAAGAAAAGGCAAGGGAACCACAAGTATCAAACTGCAAAAAGATCACACTAATATTACTATTAAACATAACCAATACATCTATTTGTTAGAATCAGAGGTGGGTCGAGTAGCAAAAATTTGACTCAAATAAGAGTAGCGTTACTTCAAAATTAGAGTCAGATCACGTCATTTTCAAAGTATCGGAATCGGCAAAAAAATATCGGACATGCCTTTTTTTAATATATATATATTTTTTTTAATTAAATCATTTTCTAATTGTATTTAACGTTACAGACATAATATGTTACACTTATCCAGAGTCTTTAGTTTAGGCTTAAGGTAGGGTTATCAAATTTATCCCGATAACGGCGGTAATTAATTTTTAAAAAAATGTATCACGTTAAAATATTAAACGCAATTAATGCATGCGCTGCACGACACACTCACGCATTGTCGCGCTCCATCTGTAATGGCGCCGTTTTGCCTATATAGAGAGCTAAAAGGCAGTGTAAAATGCGTAGAGTGAATTTTGGCAGCCTTTGGAGCCTTATTTTAATTGGCTAAAGCCTTACTATTCCTCTCCCTACGATTAGAAATATCATGGGAAGCAATGTGGGGAAGCAAGGTAGCAATTGATCTTTTTCTTAACACCTTATGTTATTTCTCAACGCAGAGAATATATATCAATTTGTAGCACCACGCACAGTCATGGTTCCACTTCCCATCATGCATTTGGGCATGGCTACAGTATCATTTACTGAAAGCTCAACAAATACACTAGATGGCAATATTTAGTCACAATATACAAAGTCACAAGTCTTTCTATCCGTTGATTCCTCTGACAGATAGAATGTTAATAATGTAAATGCCATCTTGAGGATTTATTGTCATAATAAACAAACACAGTACTTATGTACTGTATGTTGAATGTATATATTGGTCCGAGTTTTATTCATTTTTTTCTTAATGCATTGCCAAAATATATATGATCGGGAAAAATTATCGGGAATGATTGGAATTGAATCGGGAGCAAAAAAAAGCAATCGGATCGGGAAATATCGGTATCGGCAGATACTCAAACTAAAACGATCGGATCGGGAGCAAAAAAAACATGATCGGAACACCCCATTCAAAATCATAGCAAAAGAATTCATTCCTTTTTCATCATTTGGTGAAAGAATACACAAGGAATAAGTAACTGCTCACAATATCTGTTTTTGGTCAGTGTTGTTTTCGTCGACAATGACTATAACGAAAATATTTCATCAACGGAAAATTTTTCATGCCGATGCACCATAGTTGTGTTCACAATGTGTGACATTTTATGTATAGTTAGTGAAGGGAAAAGCAAGAAGTGCCTAAAACAAGTAGTGCCAGCCCGGATAACAAAGTTGATAGCAGGCGCTTGTGACGTCAAGACCAACGTCGGTCGCTGTGACAACCACATCCCATCCACGCATGAACCTAAACAGCCTGAAACCGGCCAGAGAGGGATGATCCCAAAGCAACGCCCGGACACACCTTCAGCCAGCCCACAGACTTAAAAAATACTGGACACTGAGATAAGACAGATTTGCTGCTCGGAAACATTTGCTATGTAGCCTTGCTTTGGATTCAGCATTGTTGTTTGCCTTGTTTTTGACCATTGTTGACGAATAAATTGTCAACCTGTTTTCGGTGAGTCTTTTTCAAACTTTTGGAACATGGAGTCAGTACAAAGGGTTAATATAAGAGATGAACGCGCAAAGTTCCGCCTTCCCGGAGGCCGCATCGGCAGAGCAGCACTTTGTTCAGCTGTCGCTGTTTCTGTGCGGCTTGTCTGGGGAGGCGAATTTCAAGATTAGCCTACATCGTAGCAGCGTCTGGCTGTGTCACTCATGTGACGTGCTGCTGCTCTCCCGTGTCCAGGCTTGCACACATGCACATATGCAATGCTGCTTTAGCCTTTAAAGGTCTGGGCTAATTATTAGCGTTGCATTTGAGTTAGCATTAGGTTAATGCTAACGGCCTTTTTTTTTTTCTTTTATCATACATTTCGTGGTGTCCAGGTGGGTATAATTAGTTGAACATAATGTACTGTTTTTCTGTTTAGTGTGTATTTTCACCAAGTTGACGCTACAAATGTGCTCGTCTGTCAGTGTTCATTCGAAATAATTGGAAACCTTTATTTTTGAACTTTTTTTTTTCACTTTAACAGACGAAAACATTTTTTACTGAACGTCGACGAAAATTAGTCATGAGTTTTCGTCAACAAAAACTCGACGAAGACAAACACATTTGGAGCCTTTCTTTTATCCCAGGCAATAGTAGGTGGTTTTATTTACCTGACATGTTTCGGCGGGCACTTCCGCCTTCGTCAGAGGGTCACTGATGTTGGTGTGACGCGTCTTTATCAGCTGATGGATGAAGGCGTGAGAGTCATGCCCTCTGCTGCCCATTCACTCTTCCAAGATGCTGTTCCAGGTCATAGAGAGCATGTATGCCCCCTCGTCCCAGTTGATGGTCCTCGGGCCCCGCTTGTGGATCTCAATAGCCTCCCTGATCCAGCGCTGATGTTTTGTTTTCTTCGGTGCGGATGACTCTGGCCTTTTCCCAGTCCATGATGTGGTTTTCCCTTTTGCTGTGAGTTACCTAATCCTAACCCTTTTGTAGTTTTTTTTTTTTTTTTTTTTTTTTTTTAAACCTCCAGGTGTTCAAAAACTCAGGTTATACATTTAAAAAATATATATTTATTATCGGTTATCGATATTGGTATCGGCTTTGAGGAGCAGGAAGCTATTGATATCGGTAGCAAAAAATGGATATCGTGCACCCCTACTCCATTTGTAGACAACGTCTCTGACTATTGATTGATGAACATTCAGACTTTTAGAGATGGTTTTGTATCCTTTTCCCAGCTTTATACAAATCAACAATCCTTGTTTGCAGGTCTTAAGACTGCTCTTTTGACCGAGCCATGATGCACATCAGACAACACCAGGTGTGTGTTTTATAGTGGGCAGGGCAGCTTTGAAATACTCATCAGTGATTGGGTACACACCTGACTTAATTTTTTTATGGTAAAAAATGGTTTCAATTGCTCTTTAAGTCTCCTGAGGCAGGATTCACTTACTTATTTCCTTCTGTCATTGGTTGCATGCTATCCTCATTAAATATGAAAACCTATACATGTTTGGGTGGTTTTAGTTAAAGCAGACACGGTTTTTTCATCTGTGTGATTTTGACACATTCACATTTGATGGTGATTGTATGCAGAAATGTGAGAAATTCCAAAAGCTTCAGACAGTGGGCAGCCAGAGCCAGGAACCCAACTGCTAACCCTTCGGTCCCAAGACAACAAAACCAGCCAACTGCGCCACAGACAACCATGTAAAGTACTTTAAATGTCATTGATATCACGTATGTTCATTGGCTGCCAACCCTCCCACTTCAAATGTATTGGACATCTAGCGCCATCAGTGGCAGCTATTTGCAATGGAGAATTTACCGGTCTGAATCAAAAAAATCAATTGGGAAGCTGCAACTAAATCCAGAATGCTGTCTTAATGGAGTAGTCTACTAAATAACTGGTTGTTGATGATGATAGATGTCTAATCACGTGGATCATGTCAATAATAGCTGCCAAAGAGTTCAAAATGTACTGTACATACATTTGAAAAAATGAGTTTTCACAACAAAAAATACTCAACAGTACTCATACATCAAGTACACACACAATACTACTCTCTTGTACAACTACTGATAACAGTATTTATACATTAGGGAAGAGAAGGAAGTGGGAGTAGAGGAGAGAGATCGAGTGAGGGTGGGGGGCACGCGGGGGATCTGCGCTCCAGGCCAGCGGGATATGAGCAGGTGCAGGCGCGAAGATGAACGCCGTAAACAAGGCCGGCTCCTGCTAATTTATCATTCGTCAATCTGTTTATCCTGTATATAGCGCTTCTTATCATTCTTTTGTTTGCACTTTATTTTTTAATCCTCCATCTTTCCCGCTCGCCGCAGGAGCATCCGTGACGAGATGACAGGACGTTATAATTACCGTCCTGATGTCATGGAAAACTACTGACATCATTCGTTGGGATGAATAAATAGCGACGTGTATGTTTATTGTGGGGATGTTTTGTCAAGCAAAGCTCTATCTATATGAGATTTGAATGTATTTTTTTCCCTCGACTTTTTCAGGCTCCCTTTCAGCTGTGCCACGAACGTCAAGAGTTGTGGCTTTAACATTTTTTTACATGAAATAGCCCTAGTCATTTTACAGTGGAAAAAACAAAAATCCTAATGTATGTAGTCCTACAATTTCAAATAAATTCAAATTTATGTGTCCATAAATTCAGGAAATTAAAGCAAACCAGGCTACATTTGTGTTATTTTTGTCGCTCGTGTATCCGGGTCGCGGGGGGCAGCAATCTCGGCAAAGAGGCGCACACAGACCTCTCCCTAGCCACTTCCAACAACTAGTCTGGGAGAATCCCGAGGCCTTCCCAGGCCAGCCAAGAAATATAATCCTGGGTCGGCCTCGGGGTCTCCTCCCAGTCGGACATGCCTGGAACACCTCCCGAGGGAGGCGTCCAGGGGGCATCCTAACCAGATGTCCGAACCACCTCAACTGGCTCCTCTCGACATGGAGGAGAAGCGGCTCTACTCAGAGTCCCTCACGGAAAACCAAGCTCCTTACCCTATCTCTAAGGCCAAGCCCGGCCACCCTGTGAAGGAAATTGGAGGTCGCTGTGCGATGGAGCCAAGAGGGCCACATCATCTGCCATAAGCAGAGATCAAATACTCCCAAGAGTTATCTTCTGCAGCTGGGGGACGCACCACCAAGGCCCCGCCTTTGGCCGCTGCACAACTCCCTACACACCAGACCCCCTTTGGCCCCTCCCACAGATGTTGAGCCCATGGGAAGGGGGACCCACGTTGCCTTTTCTGGCTGTGCCCGGCCATCAGACGCTCGCCTTTGAGCCCCATGTCCAGGCCCAACTCCAGAGGGGGGCCCCAGTAACCCGGGGCAAGGGAAACTTAAGTATGAAGATGAAGATTAGCACCTCCAAATCTGAGACCAAGGTCCTCAGTCGGAAAAGGGAGGCGTGCCCTCTCCGAGTCGGGAATGAGATTATGCCACAAGTAGAGGAGTTCAAGTATTTTTGGGTCTTGTTCATGAGTTAGGGTAGGAGGGAGCAGAAGATCAACAGGCGGATCGGTGCAGCGTCGCAGTGATGCGGACCGGTCGGTAGCGGTGGAGAAGGAGTTGAGCCAAAAGGTGAAGCTCTCGATTTACCAGTCGATCTACCTTCCTACCCTCACCTGTGGTCACAAGCTGTGGGTCGTGACCATAGATCCCGGATACAAGTGGCTGAAATGAGTTTCCTCCCCAGGGTGGCTCGGATCTCCCTTAGAGAAAGGGTGAGAAGCTCGGTCATCCGGGAGGGATTCGGTGTCAAGCCACTATTCCTCCGAGTGGAAAGGAGCCAGCGGTGCCTAGGGCATCTGGTTCGGATGCCTCCTGGACGCCTCCCTGGAGAGGAGTTCCGGGCATGTCCCACCGGCGGGAGACCCCGGGGACGATCCAGGACATGCTGGAGAGAATTTTTGTCTCTTGTCTGTCCTGAGAATACCCGGGGATCCCGCCGGAGGAGCTAGTTGAAGTGGCTGGGTTAGGGAAGTCTGTGCTTTCTTGCTAAAGCTGCTTCCGCCACGACCCGACCCCAGATTAAGCGATAGGTAATCGATGGTTGGATGAATTGAAATACTCCCACCACCGAATTTGACTGCACCTAGAAATTATGTCCTTGAAAGTCACGAACAAAACCCGTGACAAAGGCCAGCTCAGTCAGAGTCCAACCCTCACTGGTAACAGGTCCGAATTGTTGCTGGCCACACGGACCAGACTCACGCTCTTGTGGTTCATCCACCCCATACTCTCGGAGTACCCCCCACAGGGTGCCCCTGGTGACACGGCCATAAGCCTTCTCCAAATCCATAAAACACATGTGGACTCAATTGGCAATCTCCCGTGCCCCCTCGAGGACCCTTACGGGGGTAAAGAGCTGATCCATGGTTCCACTGCCAGGACGAGAACCGCATTGTTCTTCCTTGATCCAAGGTTCAACTATTGACCGGACCCTCATTTCCAGTAGCCTGGCATAGACTTTCCCGGGCAGACTGAGGAGTGCGGTCCCCCTATAGTTGGGACACACCCTCTGCTCGCCTTTCTCAAAGATGGGGACCACCACCCTGGATTGCCATTTCAAAGGCACAGCCCCCGATGACCATGCAATGTTGCACAGGCGCGTCAACCAAGACATCCCTTGCCAATGTCCCCAGTAGTATTATTTTGCATTCTTTTCCATTAGCCAATTTTTCACAGAAAAATTTTCCCCATTTTTTTTTTCTTTTTGGTGCGTTGGTGGGGCAATTATTGTTTTTCAGTTTTTTGGTGCTTTCACATTTTTTCATTTTTTTCGTTACTTTTCACGTTTTTTTTTTTTTTTTGAGGGAGGGTCGATTTTTTTTTTTGGTTTGTATTAAAGATGTCCCGATCGATCGGCATCCTGATCGATCGGGTCCGATCACGTCATTTTCAAAGTATTGGAATCGGCAAAAAAATATCGGTCATGCCTTTTTTAATTATATGTACAGTATATCTTATAATTAAATCGTTTTCTAATTGTATTTCACGTTACAGACAAAATGTCTTACACTCATCCAGAGTCTTTAGTTTTGTCTTAAAGTAGGGCTATCAAATTTATCGCGTTAACGGCGGTAATTAATTTTTTTTTAATTAATCACGTTAAAATATTTAACGCAAGTAACGCATGTGTTGCCTGCCCACTCACACAATGTCGCGTTCCATCTATAATGGCGCCGTTTTACCTATATATAGAGCTAAAAGGAAGCGTAAAATGAGTAGAGAGAATTTTGGCAGTCTTTGGAGCCTTTTATATATTGGCTAAAGCCTTACAATCCCTCTCTCAACAATTAGAAATATCATGGGAAGCAATGTGGGGAAGAAAGGTAGTAGCTGATCTTTTTCTTAACACCCTATGTTACTTCCCAATGCAGAGAAGATATATCAATTGGTGCCACTATGCACAGTCATGGTTGCACTTCCCATCATGCATTTGGGCAGAACAGTTAAATGGCGACAGAATCATTTACTGAAAGCTCAACAAATACACTAGATGGCAATATTTAGTCACAAGATACAAAGTCACATTTATCCTTTAAGAATTACAAGTCTTTCTATCCGTGGATCCCTCTCACAGAAAGAGTTTTGTCTTATAGTAGGGCTATCAAATTTATCGCGTTAAGGGCGGTAATTAATTTTTTTAAATTAATCACGTTAAAATATTTAACGCATGCGCTGCCTTCCCACTAACGCATTGTCGCGTTCCATCTATAATGGCGCTGTTTTACCTATAAATAGAGCTAAAAGGAAGCATAAATGAGTAGAGAGAATTTTGGCAGTCTTTGGAGCCTCTTTTTAATTGGCTAAAGCCTTAAAATCCCTCTCTCAACATTTAGACACATGGTGGGAAGCAATGTGGGGAAGAATGATAGTGGTTGATCTTTTCCTTAACACCCTATGTTACTCCCCAACGCAGAGAAGATATATCAATTGGTACCACGACGCACAGTCATGGTTGCACTTCCCATCATGCATTTTGGCAGAACAGTTAACAGTATCATTTACTGAAAGCTCAACAAATACACTAGATGGCAATATTTAGTCACAATATACAAAGTCACATTTATCCTTTAAGAATTACAAGTCTTTCTATCCGTGGATCCCTCTCACAGAAAGAATGTTAATAATGTAAATGCCATCTTGAGGATTTATTGTCATAATAAACTAATACAGTACTTATGTACTGTATGTTGAATGTATATATCCGTCCGAGTTTTATTCATTTTTTTCTTAATGCATTGCCAAAATGTATATGATCGGGAAAAATTACCGGGAATGATTGGAATTGAATCGGAAGCAAAAAAAACAAAAAAAAAAATATCTGGAAATATCAGGATCGGCAGATACTCAAACTAAAACGATCGGGATCGGGAGCAAAAAAACATGATCGGAACAACCCTAGTTTTTGTTTTCCCCCTCAAATTTTTTGCATTATTTAATTTTTTTCACAATTTTTGCTGTTTTTCTTGGTGGGATTTTGCAGGTTTTTGGATTTTTTTTTTTAAATATCTGTCAATTCCAATGGAAATTGGGAAAAAGTTACTGACCAGCAGAGCAAAGCCTCCCCACCGAATTTCTCCAGCATCGTCTAGTGACTTAAACAACTGAAATTTAAACACAGACATATTAAAAATGAATCCATTTGAATCATCTTTCCATGGCAAACGAAATAGATTGGCGACTTATGCATTTATATATGTACACGACTTTCTCATTTCCATTTAAAAACGTGGTGAATGTTGACTTGAAAACGGAGGCAACAAAGCGGATGCAAAGCAACAACATGCTCCACTTTTCTTCCTTCCTGAGCATTTGAATTGGTAATGTCAAATCTTTGTTTACGCGCCGCGATTGACTAATGACGACCGTGCGCGCAACTTATTGACTCATGACCATAATTGTTTAATTATTAATCACTTTAGTGCCGCATTAGCATCTGAAATGCAGCCGCGCTTCAACTTTGTCGCGTTCCGTGCCACATGAAAGGCCCACGTGCGCGAGCGGTGGCGGCTAACGCCGGCGCGTCCTCTACGCCGCCGACCCCAAAAGTCATGGCTGAAATAGAAATAATAGGTGAGGTAAAGGGAAGTGCGCTTATGCAACTCAAAATTTATTTTTACACGGTTCGTACACCTTTTTCATGGCCAAATTCAAGCACTTTTTAAGGACTTTCAAGACCAATTTTCCTCTTTTTCCAGTACCTTTTTAACAATATACACGTTTTTAAAATTTTTTTTTAAATATGGTGCATTCTCACAAGTACGTAACATCCTTCAAAATGTTCCACGACCCTGAAAGGTCGAGAAATTTAGTTTTGAAAGGTACTGATTCGGACGGGTGCGTTCCCGGCGACAGTGCACGTATTGTGGCAAACTCTGAACGTGTCCTATTCAGTGTTGTTTTTTAATCAACGATGTCGATAACGAAAAAAAGTTCGTCACTGAACTAGGGCTGTCAAAATTATCGTGTTAACAGGCGGTAATAAATTTTTTTGATTAATTACGTTAAAATATTTGACCCAATTAACGCACATGCTCGCTCAAACAGATTAAAATGGCAGCAAAGGGTCATGTGCACTTGTTACTTGTGTTTTTTGGAGTTTTGTCGCCCTTTGTTGGCGCTTGGGTGCGACTGATTTTATGACCATGAGAATTGTGTAATTATTGACATCAACAATGGTGAGCTACTAGTTCATTTTTTGATTGAAAATTTTACAAATTTTATTCAAACGAAAACATCAAGAGGGGTTTTAATATAACATTTCTATAACGTGTACTAACATTTATCTTTTAAGAGCTACAAGTCTTTCTATCCATGGATCGCTTTAACAGAATGTTAATAATGTTAATGCCATCTTGTGGATTTATTGTTATAATAAACAAATACAGTACTTATGTACTATATGTTGAATGCATATATCCATCTTGTGTCTTTCCATTCCAACAATAATTTACAGAAAAATATGGCATAAGGTATAGATGGTTTGAATTGCGATGAATTACGATTAATCAATTTTTAAGCTGTGATTAACTCGATTAAAAATTTTAATCGTTTGACAGCCCTATAATGAAGAATTCGTCATGATGATGACGTCACCGTGATGAGCTATAAAAGTGTGTTGGGAGATAAAAACAACTAGATGGATGCCAGTTGTCGACCGATGAGACGAGAACGAGATAAAAATTCATCACAGTGTCCGTCATGCTGTAAGTTCACAATCTGTTATATTTTCTTATCATATGGGGTGTTAGCATGCAACTTAGCAGTGATTGGGTGTGTCACTCAGGTGACGTGCTGCACCTCAACACACACACACGCATACTTGTTTATCATATGTGGTGTTAGCATGCATCTTAGCAGTGTTTGGGCGTGTCACTCAGGTGACGTGCTACGCCTCCACATACACACACGCATACTTGCTTTGGACACCTGACGAAACCGCGCATTATGGGGACCACCCTTTCTGAATATCAAAAATCAGGGAGCATCCTCAAACATTGCACAATACAAAAATCAATTCAAACTTCTATTTAGACAATGTAAAGAGCCATCAACCTGACTACTGACCACCTTTTGGGGACATTTTTTCATTTTCATCACTTATGGGGTCAATAACTATACACACAACCTGTTTTTTCTCCCTTCCTGGCTACCACTTACACAAACCTCACCTCATACCTACTTTTGGGGCCAGTAACTATTCAGACTATCTGTTTTTTCTCCCTTCCGGGGGACCAGTTAGAAAAAGATCCTACCTACTTCTGGGGACAATACTAATGCACACCACCCACACAAAATTCAGATCATTGCTACTTTGTGGAACCACTCTATGTCACCTGAAAAACATGCAATTAAACTACTAATTGACCAAGTAGTATTTAGTATTTAAAAGTTTTGTTTACAATTTAAAGAGCCATCGACCTGACTACAGATCACCTTGTGGGGACATTTTTTCATTCTCGTTACTTATGGGGTCAATAAATATACACACTACCTATTTTTTCTCCCTTCCTGGGTACCACTTACACAAACCACAGATCATACCTACTTCTGGGGTCAGTAACTTTACACACTAACTGTTTTTTACTCTCTTCTGGGTACCGATTACACAAATGTCATATCATACCTTCTTCTGGGGTCAGTAACTTTGCAGACTATCTGTTTTTTCTCTCCCTTCCTGGGTACCAGTTAGAAAAATGTCAGATCATACCTACTTCTGGGGACAGTAACAATGGACACCACCCACACAAACATCAGATCATTGCTACTTTGTGGAACCACTCCATGTCACCCAAAGAACATGCCGTTAAACTACTAATTGACCAAGTAGTATTAAGTATTTAGGTTTTGTTTATGTGCGTTTTCTTCTGTGACCACTGATGTGTCAAAACTGACACATGATAATATTTTAATGGAATGTGCCTTAAAACTTCATTATATATATTTTTATCCTTTTAGCATTAAGTTATTCTTTGTCTTGGACTTCTGATCTTCAATTGATGATGTAACTTTGCACAGGTTTTTCTAGTATTGTTCAAATAAATCACTGCATAGCCACACAAGAACTACTGTGGTTCCTTGCTACAACGCGCCATCAGTCCATCGCAGATTTTTTTTTCAATTGAAAACATGCAGGATTTTATAGAGATGTCCCATCCGATCATATATAGCCTCTCAGCGTTAGCATAGCATTCGCTTTAGCATAGTGGTCGTGTTAGCATTTGCATTTAGCGTGGTGAGTGTCGTCTTAAACTCATAGAAATTTTTTTAAGTTCAGTTCATGGAGTGTTGTCATGAACATGTTGATGTCCTTGTAGACTCTACAATTATGTGCTTGTCTGACAATGCTCATTCGAAATTGTTGGAAACCTTTTATAAATTTTATTCATTTATTCATGGCCTAAAACTTTTGAAGTTTATAGACGAAAACATTTTAAGAATTGTCGACTAAAACTAGACAACGACAAACACATTTTGAAATGACTACATACAACATTTGGAGCGTCACAACGCTGCACTTCCGCTAAAACCTCCAATTTCAATGTCCCCAGCTCACCTTTGAAGTGTTATTTATTTCTCAGTAATGACAATGGGCTCATTTTGCTTGACTTGTCAGAACAATGAAGCTCCGAGGAAATGCCAGGTCGTATGGTGGGGTGTGCTTCCTTCTTAACCTTTTATAGGGCAATGAGATTTTTTCTCATAGAAACAAAAAAATCAGACTGCATTTGGTTGGCAAACAGTGCAGGGTGTACCCCAACTCATGCCCATAGTTAATATGGAAAGGCTCCAGCACCCCCGCGACCACTGTGAGGATAAGCGGTACAGAAGATAAATGAATGAGAAATGGTTGATGAAATGAAAGTGCCCATGACAGCAAAAAGAATGTTTATTTCATATTTCAGGGATTATTTTATGCTCCTGAATGAAATGGACGGCTTGGATGTGTGGAAGCAATCGATATATTTGTTTAATTTTTGCGCCATGAAAATGAGTGACATCCTGGATTGACGAAGAATGCGAATGTGACGTCATCGTCAGTATACAGACAATACTACAGCATGCAGAACGACTGCAGATTCAGCTGATTTGGGGGATTATTTCGTTTATATTTCGCATCACGCCAGTCCAATGTGCTGCAGGCTTTTGTTGCTGCACCAGGGAGTGGCGTGTGAGCCTTTTTGGGTTTCAAAAACTTCCCGTTCAAATCTGGTCCGACAACTGTGGGACCATTGTAAGGTGAGTAAAATATGTGTTTTGCATTTTGGTAAATGGTATTATACTTATATAGCGCTTTTCCACCTTTCAAGGCGCTCAAAGCGCTTTACACTACATCGCCATCTACCTACTGTTGACGCAGCACCAAAAGCAATGTGGGGTTCAGTATCTTGCTCAAGGATACTTAGGTGAGTTCATCAGGGCAGAGAAGTGAACCCACAACCTCTGGGTTGGGGGACAACTACTCTACCACTGAGCCACGCCATCCCCATATTTGCACCCATTTGTGGGTGAAAATACTCCCTGTCCACCGAGAAGGCCGCATGGCCGACGACCGGCGGCTTGTCGCACACCATGATCGCCATCAGATAATGGCGTGCCCAATGAGAATGTGCTTCCCTCGGCTTAGTCACAAGTAGACGCCAGCTCCGATGTCGGCCGGTTTGGCTGGCCAATCCAGCCCGCTCGGTTCGATTCGCGTGCCCACCGAGAATGCGCTTTCCTCGGCTTGGCCATGCGCAGACACCAGCTCCGACATCGGCCGTTTTTTTTTCCATATTCCAGCTGCGTCCCTGGCAACGAGCACACCTGCCCGCAGCTGGGGAATGACGAGCTGAAACTTGCTCAACGCCGGGGGGTGGCTGATCGGTGAAGACAATCAACCCTGCCGCCGTGTGTGACATGAGTCCAAAAGCCGACAATTAGACAGAAAAAGTTGCTCGGTTCGGGTTGCTGTCAGGCCTCCTATTTTGTTTATGCTCTTTTCTCTGTCTCCAAAACAGGGGCAGGGAAATGACAAAACCAGGACTAACTCCGGTGGCATAAAATACCGTTCGGGAGAGGAAGAAGTCGGCAGTTTTGACCATTATACACTAATTTAGCCCTCTCTTTTTTAATATTTCATATTCCATTCAACTCAAGACTGTTATTTGTCATGACCATACAATTTATTTAGCAATTAGGGAAAATACTTAGATAAAAACAATATTCTGTAAAAATATTTGAGTAGGGAGATCGAAACAGTGATATTTTGCTGCTCTCTTTGTCGCATTTTCCTCGTTCTGAATCTTCCCCCTCAATTCTAAATCAAATGAAATCGTGACCCTGCCGACTTCATCATCCAACTGGGGACGCTAGAGCGTTATAATGACAGGCAGGTCTAAACAGCAGATTAAAAGACTTAATTTCCCGTCATCTGCTCTTTGCCAAATTGTTGTATATCGCCGAATAATCTCAAAATATGATTCTAATTCACACAGTAATGCTAAGATTTTTTTATGCTGTCACAGGCACATTAAAACAAATAAAAACAAGATTACCCACTGGTTTTGGCCCCAAGTTGAAGATGAAGGTTTTTTTTTGTAATTTTAATATTTCATTGTACAGGTAATCCCCGAGTTCTGTTCCTACGCTGGCGATGTAACCCGAATTTCCATGTAAATCGGGATTAACCCTTTGAGTACTCCTACGAAATAACTACACTGCCCTCTGGTGGCAACATTGGGTCTGAGAAGCAGACTGAGACGTCTGACGTGGATAAAAGATAGCTGCGCTCTGGTTCGGCCCGCATAAGGCTGTAAGTTGTTTCAGCTAATATGTTTGTGTATGTATTTGTAATTAGGTTTACAACTACAGTTTTACGTGTGAGCGATTTGCGATGAGAATTATAAATATGTTAGCATTCATAGCATTTAAGCTAGCAAACTTTCGTTAGGCAAACTGGGCTAATTTAATCGACTAAATTTACATATTGATCAGACGAGATTGACGTTTGAACAGTTGTTTTGTGACAAGTGTTTTGAAAGTAAGTGTACATATGTGTGCAACAGCTTTACAAATTTTCAAACGTGAAGTATTTGACTTGTTTGCTGTCTGTCAAGCTGAACAACTTCACATTTAGTGAAGACAGAACACATGTTTATAAATTTAAAAAGAGATTTCCTGAGGTACATTAAGATACTGGTATGCGACCCCCAAAAAAACAAAACAAATAAAATGACCGGAAACAAAATGGCAGGCCAGACTCCGGCCAAAGTCAAAATGGTGCAAGTTTAGTACGTCGTAACCTGGGGACTACCTGTATTTAAACCATTGTCTGCTATTGACAATGATAGACGCCCAATTTATTCACTGTAAAGCGTCAGGATTGATTTAGAATTGGACGTCTAGCACCGTCAATAGCAGCTGATGAATTTAACAAGTTTCTCGGGCGCGCAGGTGCTTTCTGACTGTGACCAATCAGATTCATTCACCAGTTTAGCTCCATTCGCCAGTCCTTTTTTTCACGGTGAATCCTTGAAATGATCATTGATGCAAGCCTCTGCCAACATGAGATGGCATATGCAAAAAAAAAAAAAAAAAGCTTCACATTTCAGCGACACATCTGTGTGGCTAGTCAATTCCGATTTGGGTGAATTCCAGGTAATTTGCCATTGCACCCCTCATCCCCCCCCCCCCCCCCCCCACACACACACACACACACACAAAAACTATGTCGTGATAGCTCATTTTGGTGAATTCCCTTGCAGCAGTTTGTCAGCATGTCTTAACGTGGATTTTTGCTTTTCATTAAAGTGAAAAAATATATGGCGGAAAACACTCAGGTGACTTGAAGTTCCGCTCTGGGACCCCCAATTTGGCCAAATTTCAAAATTGTCCCTTTGCATGTATGATGCATCATTGGGAAGCTTAAAATTTTGAACTGGAGGGCATTTAATTTTTCTTTTTTTAAACAGCAAACCCCTAACTGGAGGTGAGAGCAGGCGAGAACAAAATTAGGCTACCTTCATACTACAGGTCTTAATGCACGAATCCGATTTTTACGTGTTTTTCCGACTCAAGTGAGGCATTAACTTGACGGTCTGAACGTGACAAGTCGCATAGAACTGGACCATTACAAATCCGATCTGGGTCACTTTCGTATGTGGTTCAAATCCGAGCCACATTTTTCCAGACTGTCGCGGCGGTCTGTACTATCCAGTCTCTCAAATCAGAATTCATGCAGCAATTACGTCATCAAAAAGCGAGAAAAACGCCACGGTACCTGTGCGTTATTAGCGCCTAGCTTGCCTTGAACATGGCTTTTTAGGAAGGGTCGGACTTGACAACAGTCATAAAAAAAATGAAAATGGGTTGAGGATAAGCCTGAGAATGATCAGTTTTCTGTCTGCGCCATATAAGCAATATTTCAACATTGCTTACACGGCCGAGAGTTGGGGCAAACTGCGCGTATGTGTGTGTGACATGCACGGACAGTGCGTGCATGCTATCGATCCGTATTAGGGCTGTCAAAATTATCGTGTTAACGGGCGGTAATTAATTTTTTAAAATAATCACGTTAAAATATTTGACACAATTAGCGCACATGACCCGCTCAGATAGATTTAAATGACAGTACAGTCAAATGCCCACTTGTTAATTGTGTTTTATGGAGTTTTGCTGCCCTCTGCTGGCGCTTGGGTGCGACTAATTTTATAGGCTTCAGCACCAATGAGCATTGTGTAAGTAATTATTGACATCAACAATGGCGGACTACTAGTTTATTTTTTGATTGAAAATTTTAAACATTTCTATAACTTGTACTAACATTTATCTTTTAAGAACTAGAAGTCTTTCTATCCATGGATCGCTTTAACAGAATGTTAATAATGTTAATGCCATCTTGTTGATTTATTGTTATATTAAACAAATACAGTCCTTATGTACCGTATGTTGAATGTATATATCCATCTTGTGACTTATCTTTCCATTCCAACAATAATTTACAGAAAAATATGGCATATTTTATAGATGGTTTGAATTGCAATTAATTGCGAATAATTACGCTTAATTAATTTTTAAGCTGTAATTAACTCGATTAAAATTTTTAATCGTTTGACAGCCCTAATTCATATACTTTGAATATAAAGTAAGGCTGTCAAAATTATCGCGTTAATGGGCGTTATTTTTTTTATTAATCACGTTAAAATATTTGACGCAATTAACGCAGATGCCCCGCTCAGACACATTTGAAATGACGGTACAGTGAAACACTCACTTGTTAATTGTGTTTTATGGAGTTTTGCCGCCCTCTGCTGGCGCTTGGGTGCGACTGATTTGATAGGCTTCAGCACCAATGAGCATTGTGTAAGTAATTATTGACATCAACAATGGCGGGCTACTAGTTTATTTTTTGATTGAAAATTTTACAAAATATATTAAAACGAAAACATGAAGAGGGGTTTTAATATAAAATTTCTATAACTTGTACTAACATTTATCTTTTAAGAACTATTTATTGTTATAATAAACAAATGCAGTCCTTATGCACCGTATGTTGAATGTATATATCCACCTTGTGACTTATCTTTCCATTCCAACAATAATTTATAGAAAAATATGGCATATTTTATAGATGGTTTGAATTGCGATTAATTGCGATTAATTACAATTAATTATTTTAAGCTGTAATTGACTCGATTAAAAATTTTAATTGTTTGACAGCCCTAATCCATATACTTTGAATATAAACCTAAACTGGGATTATTTATGTCTGTTATTTGTGTCCTCTTTTTAAAAAGCAAAATATGATATCCCTGGAATGACGGATGACAGCCAGCATGTGTGGTCATTTGTTTTGATACTTCTGCGCATGCGGGTCGTCTTTTTGAGCGCTTGTCGGACTGCGGATCAGTGCGCATGCGTAATACTTGAATGGTCTCAATGGACAAAGGCAGTCTGAACGGGCACGCCAAAAAAACAGATATGACAAAAAATCGGATTCGTGCATTAAGACCTGTAGTATGAACATAGCCTTACAGACGCCATGACTGTAGCGAGATATTATCGTGTACTTACCTTTCAATCCAAAAACTCCATGTATCATTTATCACTGAGTGTCAAACAGAGGCGTGCGAAATTTCCGATTCTGAGATTATTCGCGATTCGGCCATGGAAGATTCGAGAACGATTCACAAAAACCCAAATTCCGATTATTAAATTATACCAGGTAAACTAGACCTAAAACACAGCGCAGTCTTCGGTACACAATGAGGAACAGACCGAGAGTAAATATCATGTTCAACTCATGGTGCTAGATAAAAATAAAACAATAATACCTGACTGCGGCCGACAGCTGCTTCTAACAAAGCCCAGTTGCTAGTTGCTACAAACATACGGCTATAGTAGATATCACATATATGTAGAACTAGATGCAAAAGGGTCAGAATTTGGCGTCAACAACATGAAAGCATGGATCCATCCTGCCTAGTATCAACGGTTCAGGCCGGTGTTGGTGGTGTAATGGTGTGGGGAATATTTTCTTGGCACTCTTTGGGCCCCTTGGTAACAATTGAAATTCGTTGGAATGCCACAGCCTACCTGAGTATTGTTGCTGACCATGTCCATCCCTTTATGACCACAATGTACCCAACTTCTGATGGCTAATTTCAGCAGGATAATGCGCCAAAGCTGGAATCATCTCAGACTGGTTTCTTGAACATGACAATGAGTTCACTGTACTCAAATGGCCTCCACAGTAACCAGATCTCAATCCAATAGAGCATCTTTGGGATGTGGTGGAACGGGAGATATGCATCATGGATGTGCAGCCGACAAATCTGCACCAACTGTGTGATGCCATCATGTCAATATGGACCAAACTCTCTGAGGAATGCTTCCAGCACCTTGTTGAATCTATGCCACGAAGAATTGAGGCAGTTCTGAAGGCAAAAGGGGGTCCAACCCGTTACTAGCATGGTGTACCTAATAAAGTGTCGGTGGGTGTTAATATCCATTATTACTAAAGATGTCACGATCGATCGGGTCCGATCACGTCATTTTCAAAGTATCGGAATCGGCAAAAAAATATCGGACCTTTTTTTAATATATATTTTTTAATTAAATCGTTTTCTAATTCTACTTAACACACACAGACAGACAAAATGTCTTACACTCATTTAGAGTCGGGGCTGTAAATTTATCGTGTAACGGCGGTAATAACATTGAAATATTTAACGCAATTAACGCATGCGCTGCACTACCCACTCACGCATTGTTGAGTTCAATCTATAATGGCACCGTATTACGTATACATAGAGCTAAAAGGCAACGTAAAATGAGTAGAGAGAATTTTGGCAGCCTATGAAGCCTTTTTTTAATTGGCTAAAGCCTTACAATCCCTCTCTCAACGATTAGAAATATCGTGGGAAGCAATGTGGGGAAGAAAGGTAGTAGTTGATCTTTTTCTTAACACCCTATTTTATTTCCCAACGCTGAGAAGATATATCAATTGGTACCATTACGCACAGTCATGGTTGCACTTCCCATCATGCATTTGGGCAAAAGTTAAATGGCTGCAATATCATTTACTGAAAGCTCAACAAATACACTAGATGGCAATATTTAGTCACAATATACAAAGTCACATTTATCCTTTAAGAATTACAAGTCTTTCGATCCGTGGATCCTTCTCACAGAAATAATGTTAATAATGTAAATGCCATCTTGAGGATTTATTGTCATAATAAACAAATACAGTACTTACAGTTGTGGTCAAAAGTTTACATACACTTGTGAAGAACATAATGTCATGGCTCTCTTGAGTTTCCAGTTATTTGTACAACTCTGATTTTTCTCCGATAGATAGTGACTGGAACAGATACTTCTTTGTCACAAAAAAAAAAAAAAAAAAAAACATTAATGAAGTTTGGTTCTTTTATGACTTTATTATGGGTTAACAGAAAAAGTGATCAAATCTGCTGGGTCAAAAATATGCATACAGCAACACGAATTAGCAATTTTGGCGAATCATTGACTTGAACAAGTCAGGAAAGTCACTTGGAGCCATTTCAAAGCAGCTGCAGGTCCCAAGAGCAAGAGTGCAAACAATTGTTTGTAAGTATAAAGTGCATGGCACTGTTTTGTCACTGCCACGATCAGGAAGAAAAAAGCAAGCTATCACCTGCTGCTGAGATAAAATTGGTCAGGAGGGTGAAGATTCAACTGAGAATCACCAAAAAGCAGATCTGCCAAGAATTAGAAGCTGCTGGAACACAGGTGTCAGTGTCCACAGTCAAGCGTGTTTTGCATCTCCATGGACTGAGAGACTGCCGTGCAAGAAGGAAGCCCTTAATCCAAAAGTGGCACCTTAAGGCTCAACTGAAGTTTGCTGCTGATCACATGGACAAAGATAAGACCTTCTGGAGGAAAGTTCTGTGGTCAGACGAAACAAAAATTGAGCTGTTTGGCCACAATTCCCAGCAATATGTTTGGAGGAGAAAAGGTGAGGCCTTTCACCCCAAGTACACCATGCCTACCGTCAAGCACGGTGGTGGTAGTATTATGCTGTGGGGCTGTTTTGCTACCAATGGAACTGGTGCTTTACAGGGAGTAAATGGGATAATGAAGAAGGAGGATTACCTTCAAATTCTTAAAGATAACCTAACGTCATCAGCCCGAAGATTGGGTCTTGGGCGCAGTTGGGTGTTCCAACAGGACAATGACCCCAAACACACATCAAAAGTGGTAATGGAATGGCTAAATCAGGCTGGAATGAAGGTTTTCGAATGGCCTTCCCAAAGTCCTGACTTAAACCCCATTGAGAACTTGTGGACAATGCTGAAGAAACAAGTCCATGTCAGAAAGCCATCAAATTTAACTGAACTGCACCAATTCTGTCAAGAGGAGTGGTCAAAGATTCAACCAGAAGCTTGTGGATGGCTACCAAAAGCGCCTAATTAAAGTGAAAATGGCCAAGGGACATGTTAACAAATATTAGCGCTGCTGTATGTATAATTTTGACCCAGCAGATTTGATCACTTTTTTCTGTTCACCCATAACAAAGTCATAAAATAACCAAACTTCATGAATGTTTTTTGTGACAAAGAAGTATCTGTTCCAATCACTCTATCAGAGAAAAATCAGAGTTGTAGAAATAACTGGAAACTCAAGAGAGCCATGAAATTATGTTCTTCACAAGTGTATGTAAACTTTTGACCACAACTGTATATCCGTCCGAGTTGTATTCATTTTTTTCTTAATGCATTGCCAAAATGTATATGATCGGGAAAAATTATCGGGAATGATTGGAATTGAATCAGGAGCGAAAAAAAAGCAATCGGATCGGGAAATATCGGGATCGGCCGATACTCAAACTAAAATGATCGGGAGCAAAAAAACATGATCGGAACAACCCTAATTATTACAATGCAAAATCCAGTTTACCCAATGAGGACTTGTGGGGAAGTCAAAAGAAATGACTAAACATCGATACTTTTACAATCAAACATTGTATCCCAATTCATTTAATTATCAATATTTCTATTAGAGCTGAAACGAGTACTCGAGCAACTCTAGTAACTCGAGTTTAAAAACTGATCCGAGTAATTTTATTCACCTCGAGTAATCGTTTATTTTGACAGCTCTAAGCATCACGTTTTGCTAGGACTACTTTTAATGCAGGACAACGCGCTGTCACGTGCGGAGAGGAAGAAGGGGGAAAAAAAAAAACTTACCGCAGCCGACAGCCGCCACAAACGACACCGACGTTGCTAAATACTAGCCCGCACAATGCTACATTGGTAACAGGCAGCGACTGGCGCGTCTCATGAGATCACATGTATGTTGAACTAGATGCATAATGACAGACTCGGCCACGTCTGGGCAGCGTTTGTAAACAGCCGCCATCTTAAAGCAGTACATCGCCAAGCGCTAATAAAGAGCGCTAAGCGCTAATAAATAAGATTAACGTTACTGTCGCTACTAGCTCACGGAACGTTAGCCCTGGGGAGGGCTAGGTTTCAATTAATTATGACCACTGTCGATGCGTGGCTAACGTGTCTTACATACAGGCTTTAACATAACATAGCATTGTGGAGTGATGAGGGTGTAAAATAAAAACTTAATCATGCTAACTATCAATTTTAGCTCAGTAGTCATTGCTGGATAAAACACCAAGTAGCACTGGTCCCTAATGTGCTCCAATACAGCCTGTATTATACATTTATTTTGAACACTGCAAAAACTCAAAATCCTATCAGGACTTACAGTTTAGACTAACTTAAAACTTAACTAGAACTTAAAAATGGCTTGACACAAAGAGAAATTCAATTGAAACACGTGGGGAAAAAATCCTAACTTTTAAGTGATGTGTGTTATCAAGCGTAACGGCATTTTTTGGTAATATATATATATATATATATATATATATATATATATATATATATATATATATATATATATATATATATATATATTAATAAGATCTAAAAGTTTTTTGAGTGAAAGCAGTGAATTAGTCTTTTTTTTTTAATTCTAGTTACACCTGAGATGCAATTGTTGGCTGTTTTCAACAATATACATCGAAAATAAAGACATTGATTGACTGAAAATGGTTCAAGATTAGATGAAATGTCTTGTTTTCTCATGGATATGTATAATTGCTCTTCACCTAAAAATATATTTGTTTTATCCGATTACTCGATTAATCGATAGAATTTCCAGTCGATTACTCGATTACTAAAATATTCGATAGCTGCAGCCCTAATTTCTATACTTTGACAACTTTAAACTAATCATTTCAAATGTCTAGGTAAAAAACAGAATATTGATCTTAACTTGAATATTAATAGCATGTAAATGCAGCCAAAATTCCCCAAATCGCTGCTCCAACCAAAATGGCTGACTCCCTGTTCAATTTCCCGCAGGTCTTTTTGTTATTCTGCTCAAAATTTGAATAGACTTCATTTCTCCTTGCTTTTCCTCACTTTTCCCGTACGTGAATCTGTGCGTGTGTTTTTGCGTGTACATGTCAAAAGTGTGTTATTACAACAGTGAGAGCGATGCACCGGTCTTGTCCAAGGAACACCCCCCATAACTAATGTCCCACACCTGCCACGTACACACACACACGCACACTCCATTAAGCGGCACAGGTGCACGAGTGTAATGCGGCGGGGAAAAAAACGATTCAATGTCAAGTGAAAGTGGAGTTGAAGAAAAAACATGGGCACATGCAACATTGTGGTACGACCGCATTTTTTTAAGAGTACACAGGAAGACAAATTGTCACTGGAGACGCAACTTTTTGTCCCCTCTTTATGTGCTGCTGTTTTGGTTAGCAAATGAGGTCTCATTTTACACGCGCGTGAGTAAAGGTTTTGTAGTTGAAATCTAAAGATGGGAAATTGACAGTTTGGTCATTTAACATGGCAGTAAGAACTTCTCTAAATGATGTTTTCTCACTTTGCGAATATTGACTTGGATCACGTTGGATACTCTGATGTTTCAGCCAATCAGGAGAAAGTGGGGGGATTTTCAGACGTGACCAGAAAGCAGTGGTGGATGAAAGTATTTTTTTTTACGTAAGAAAAAGTATAGATTCAGGTGCAAAAAATTACTTAAGTAAAAGTACAGTGGTGCCTCTACATACAATAATAATATTAATAATACATTTTATTTCTAGAGCGCTTTTCAAAACACACAAAGACGCTTCACAAGAGACATGGAATCACAGTACGATAAAAGGTATTAAAAGGATAAAAAATTAAAAGCGCAATAAAAGAAGTAAAAATATAACAGAGCTAGGGGTTATGGTGGGTAAGAAAGAGTGAACAGGTGTGTTTTCAGTCTAGATTTGAAAAGTGATAGGGTAGATATGCTGCGAAAATCAGGGTGTAGGGAGTTCCAGAGCATGGGGGTGCAATGACTAAAAGCTCTGGAACCAAAGGCGGAGAGGCGGACACGGGGGACGGAGAGGGGAAGAATAGTGGTAGAGCGAAGTGAGCGTGTTGGAAGTTAATTCGTTCCAGGACCTTGTTTTTAAGGCGAAATGGTCATATGTCAAGCAGGATTTTCTCATGAAAATGCATTATAATTCCATTAATTCGTTCCACAGCCCAAAAACCTACACTAAATTCTAATAAATACTGCTGGTACTATTACAAATGGCAATTACAGATAGCAAAACAAATAAGTTATAAATGAAAATCAGAACAATAATATTATAATAATTAGGGTTGTTCCGATCATGTTTTTTTGCACCCGATCCGATCCCGATCGTTTTAGTTTGAATATCTGCCGATCCCGATATTTCCCGATCTGATTACTTTTTTTCTGGCTCCCGATTCAGTTCCAGTCATTCCCGATAATTTTTCCCGATCATATACATTTGGCAATGCATTAAGAAAAAAATGAATAAAATTCGGTCGAATATATACATTCAAAATACAATACATAAGTACATAAGTAAATCCTCAAGATGGCATTTACATAATTAACATTCTTTCTGTGAGAGGGATCCACGGATAGAAAGAATTGTAATTCTTATAGGATAAATGTGACTTTGTATATTATGACTAAATATTACCATCTAGTGTATTTGTTGAGCTTTCAGTAAATGATACTGCAGCCATGCCCAAATGCATGATGGGAAGTGCAACCATTCTATTCATTTTACGCTGCCTCTTAGCTCTCTATATAGGTAAAACGGCGCCATTACAGATTGAGCACGACAATGTGTGAGTGGGTCATGCAGAGCATTCATTAATTGCGTTAAATATTTTAACATGATACATTGTTTAAAAAATTAATTACTGCCGTTATCGGGATAAATTTGATAACCCTACCTTAAGCCTAAACTAAAGACTGTGGATGAGTGTAACATATTATGTCTGTAACGTTAAATACAATTAAAAAAACGATTTATTTAAAAAAAAAAAAAATATATATATATATATATATATATTATTAAAAGGCATGTCCGATATTTTTTTGCCGACTCCGATACTTTGAAAATGACGTGATCGGACCCGATCGATCGGGATGCCAATTGATCGGGACATCTCTAAATTTTACTATTAAGTGACTCAAAAAAAAAAAAACATTTTCAGTCACGGTCGCTTAAACGTACATAAAACAATAGAATATTTACACATTTGTTTTTCATTTTAACAATATGTCTATTTTAAAAACTAATAAAAATAATTGAATAGAATATTTACTAATAAGGGGATGAAAAAAGCAGATTTCCTTTTTTTTTCCTTTTGCCTAATCGACAATCATATGAATAATAAATTGGTTCGGGAAGTACTTTCGTAACTGTCATGGTGTCCCGATAATTTTTCCCGATCATATACATTTTGGCAATGCATTAAGAAAAAAATGAACAAAACTCGGACGAATATATACATTCAACATACAGTACATAAGTACTGTATTTGTTTATTATGACAATAAATCCTCAAGATGGCATTTACATTATTAACATTCTTTCTGTGAGAAGGATCCACGGATAGAAAGACTTGTAATTCTTAAAGGATAAATGTGACTTTGTTTATTATGACTAAATATTGTCATGTCGTGTATTTGTTGAGCTTTCAGTAAATGATACTGTAGCCATGCCCAAATGCATGATGGGAAGTGCAACCATGATTGTGCTTAGTGCTACCAAATGATATATCTTCTCTGCATTGGGAAATAAAATAGGGTGTTGAGAAAAAGATCAATTACTACCTTCCTTCCCCACATTGCTTCCCACAATATTTCTAATTGTAGGGAGAGGGATTGTAAGGCTTTAGCCATTTAAAACAAGGCTCCAATGGCTGCCAAAATTCACTCTACTCATTTTACGCTGCCTCTTAGCTATCTATATAGGTAAAACGGCGCCATTACAGATTGAGCACGACAATGCGTGAGTGGGTCGTGCAGCGCATGCATTAATTGCGTTAAATATTTTAACATGATAAGTTTTTTAAAAAATTAATTAGCGCCGTTATCGGGACAAATTTGATAATCCTTACCTTAAGCCTAAACTAAAGACTCTGGATAAGTGTAACATATTATGTGTGTAACGTTAAATATAATTTAAAAAAAAAAAGATTTAATTAAAAAATATATATACTGTATATTAAAAAAGGCATGTCCGATATTTTTTTACCGATTCCGATACTTTGAAAATGACGTGATCGGATCCCGACATCTGTAATAATAATCGTAATAATGATAATAATAGTAATACATAAAATAAAAATACTCAAGTAATGGAAAAAATCTCAATTTTTTGGGTGAAGAAAAATTTTGAACAGGAGGGCATTAAAAAAAAAATTTAAGCAGCAAACCCTATCTGGAGGTGAGAAAATGCGAGAGAAGAATTACAAACGCCATGACTTTAAAGAGAAAATATTGCATAAGTACCTTGTTTCGATCCAAAAACTCCATGTAGCATGTATGAGTGTCAATACACAGCTGTGAATGGCCACAGCTGGATTTTGGGGGGATTTTATGGGTGAAACATGGTAATAAAACAAGGGTCGCGATGCAGAAATCGCACACATCAAGGAGTAATCGGGATTTTCCCCTTTTTTACCCTTTTAAACATTTTTTTTCAATATTTCTCAGCTTGAATCAATTATTTATCACCTAAAATATTAGGGGAAATGCGACAGTAACGAGAAACCAGCTAACCACCAAATTATCAATAATCCATTTTGTAACTACCTGGAAGATCCTCCACTCCATCCTGGAAGGGTGAATGGTCAGCAGAGGTCGTGACTCGCTTGTCAATCTGACAGGTGAGTCACGACCTCTCGCCTCACGACTACCTGGATACTGGTTGATGTCAAAACTGATCATTAAATATGGATTCATAAGTTTGATGCATTTATTTTGAAAGTAGTCAAACTGAAAATTAGAGGAAAACTTTGCTTGTCGATTAACAGTGTGCGCCCCTAAAATTTTAAGTTAGGGGCCACTGTGCTCCTAGTAAAAAATGTTAGTTTTGAGCCCTGATTAGTCTATTTTGGACAAAGTGGAGAAAATCTACACATCTACTGTAGATCCGATGTTAATTCCTTGAACTTTACCCATTTTCATTTCCCAATCTGACCAACATCTTGAGTTTAGCGATGTAATCGGGCATCGTTTCTCCCTGAATCACCTCAAACGTTTTTCAAATCCGACCGTCGTAAAAATCGTCTCGCCGAGTTTTTGATTTTTTCCCGCGGCGTCCCGCCGAGCAGATTAGCGCGCGGTGTCAATCAGTCCATTTAACACGTGCTCCTGAAGGCATCGCTCTTGAAGGCATCACGGTCACTGAGCTCCCCGCAGCCTCCGCAACAAGAGCGGCAACAGCCAGAGGTCACTTGAGCATTGCGGCTGCTCATCCACTCGTGCGCTAATACACCCCCTTAACCCCCCCACGCACACATACTCACGCCTGATTACCCCCCCAGTGGTCAAAGGTACGGGTGGGAACTCTAAACAATGGCCTCCGATGTGATTAGTAGAGAAAGAGAAATAACCGAGAGCGCATTCGGTTATTCTCTTGAATCATACAAAAAAAGCGACGAACCTAAGCTAGCGTTTCGTGACAATTGATCATCATTGACTCTTTCAGTGCCACAGATGATAATGTGGCATCCTATCGTCATTCTGCTATGAATTAAAATGAGTTTATCACGTAATAAGTTACACAATTACATTAGTACCTCTACTTATGAATGTCCCTACAGTACATACAGAATTTACAGTTTGAGATACTCCTCAAATATTGCCTCTGGTTCAGAAAAATTTTAGAATACGAATGGCAAAAATGGCTGGTACTCGTAGCTCGCGGAGTTTATTGAATGTAACATGTTTATCGCTGCTCTGCCATTGGCTATTGCCTAGCATTCCTGGCATCCAATTGGCTAAGAGGGATATGTACTGTGTGTGTATGTGCTTATCCCAGCCCCTCGTGTTCCGACAGCTTTACATACAGTAAGTGTATTAACATTTATTGTTTACTCTTGGTTTGTTTTTTTTTGTCTTAGTTTTGGCATTTAGCATTTTTTTCGGTATATGGAAAAATAGCTTTTGGCATATGGCATTTTTTTTTACATTTGGTTTGTTGGTTTGTCTTAGTTTTGGCATTTAGCATTTTTTTTTCGGTATACGTAAAAATAGCTTTTGGCATATGGCATTTTTTTACATTTGGCTTTTTTGTACATGGCAAAATAGCTTTTGGCATATTGTACTTTTTGGTATATGGCTTTTATGGCATATGGCAAAATTGCTTTTGGCATATTGCAGTTTTTTTTTTTTTCTTTCTTAATAGGTGGGCATATGACAAAATGGCTTTTGGCATATGGCAAAATCGCTTTTGGCATATGGCATTATTTTGGTATATGGCTTTTTCTTGGGGAGGGGGCATATGACAAAATGGCTTTTGGCATATGGCATTTTTTGGGCAAATGGCAAAATGGCTTTTGGCATATGGCATTTTTTGGTATATGGCTTTTTTGGGAGTTTGGGGGGGTATATGACAAAATGGCTTTTAGCATATGGCATTTTTTGGGTATATGGCATTTTTTGTTATATGGCTTTTTTGGGAGTTTGGGGGGGTATATGACAAAATGGCTTTTGGCATATGGCATTTTTTGGGTATATGGCTTTTTTTGGGGGGTGGCATATGACAAAATAGCTTTTGGCATATGGCCTTTTTTATCTTTTTTAATTGGCAACACAGCTTTTGGCATATGGCATTTTTTAGTATATGGCTTTTGTTGGGGTTGGGGGGCATATGACAAAATGACTTTTGGCATATGGCATTTTTTTGGTATATGGCTTTTTTGGCATATGGCAAAATCACTTTAAGCATTTGGCATTGATTTTTCTTTTTTAATTGGCAAAACAGCTTTTGGTATATGGCATTTTTTTTTTTTTTTTTTTTTTTTTTTGGTATATGGCTTTTTTGGGGGGTGGGGGGCGTATGGAAAAATCGCTTTTAGCATATGGCATTTTTTTTTTTTAATTGGCAAAACAGCTTTTGGCATATAGCATTTTTGGTATATGGCTTTTTTTGGGGGGGGTCAGGGGCGCATTTAAAAAATGGCTTTAGGCACATGGCATTTTTTTGGTATATGGCTTTTTTGGGCATATGGCAAAATCTCTTTAAGCATATGGCATTGTTTTTTCTTTTTTAATTGGCAAAACAGCTTTTGGCATATAGCATTTTTTGGTATATGGCTTTTTGGGGGATGGGGTGCATATGGCAAGATCGCTTTTGGCATATGACATTTTGACATGGGTTATTGACATGGACATTTTTTTTTTTTTTTTTCATTTTTGATTGGCCAAACAGCTTTTTTCAACAATATATATATTAAAAACTAAAAATAATAGTTTTTTTTTTTTTTTTAAAAGGTAACGAATACAATATTTACTAATTAGGGGATCAAAAAAAGCACATTTTAATTTTTTTTTTTTTTTCCTAATTAACAATCATATAAATAATAAATTGGCTCCATAAGTAGTTCCGTAACTGTCATGGTTTGATTTAAATTTGTGCCCTTGTGTGTCTGGTCATTGTGATTACCCATTGTTGTCACCTTTTGTTGCCTGCTCCTTGTGGGTTGACCAATCAGCTGCCTCTTGTGTCACCCACCTGTGCCTCATCGTCTCGTTACCCTATATCTGTATTTAAGTTCCCCATGTGCTGTCTGTTCTTGTTGCGTCATTGTCAATTTGTTGTCCATTCCTGCATCATAACTCTCGTGTTCCAAGTTCCTGAGTTTCTTTTGTTTGAACTTTGTATTTTGTTTAACCATTATTAAAGCATTTTTTACTTCCCCGACAGTGTCGAGTGTGAGATGAAGCCCCACGAGACATTGAACCACTTGAACCAATTGGTTCGAGAAAGGGTTCATGTGAGCACGGTACCAACCACTGGTTAAGTGTATGATCACAGTCAGTAGTCCCTCAACTACACGAGTGAGTCGTTCATTTTTTTTGTATGTGTGTCAATTTAAAAATATTGTTTGATCCAAATCCTCTATGTACATGGATTATCACATATGTATGTACAGTGATCCCCCACTTATTGCTGCGGGACCGGAATCAATCCCGCACAGTGAAAAACCGTTAAATAGGGTCACCCCCCACACTTTTTAACATACACTTCTGTGTGTGTGTGTATATAAAATATCAATAATTGTATATAAAATCCAATAGATGCATACGCATAATTAGAACATTAAAGAATAGTTTGAAACGTAAATAAGATATTAATATACAGTGGTATGAAAACCTTTGGGAATTTCTCACATTTTCGCATCAAATCACCATCAAATGTGATCTGATCTTTGTCAAAATCACACAGATGGAAAAAGTGCTTTAACTAAAACCACTCAAACATTTATAGGTTTTCATATTTTAATGAGCATGGCATGCAAACAATGACAGAAGGAGGACAGTTATGAGGAAGATATCCGTGACTTATTTACAGACACCATTTTTTTCATTGTGGCGTAATTCATTTAAAAGTTTAAAATATGCAACTAAATAACTTTTTTAAGTGTTTTTTTTTTTTTTTTTTTAAACAAAATATCAGACGTCAATTAATGATTCTAGGCTAAAAATGAGACATTTAGAATCATAAATATAAATACCTTCTTTTTATGGCTAGGTTGAAACAAACGCGGTTGCGCTGACATCTGTAAATGGGGGTTTCCAGGGTAAAACAACCAAACTAAAAATAGTTCGGGAGCTTAATGTGCCATGAATCTGCTAATGCAGCATATAGACATATTGTTCTATCAAACACAACAGTTCTTTTGGCTTAAAATAGCAGTTTATTTCAAAGAGGGCTGCTTTTTCAGCCTTGTCTGTTTTCCGCCACATAATTACAAATGTATATAAGCCTATCAGTCAGTTTATTGCAAAAATAATCGGTGATTAATCATCTATCAAAAGGAATGTTTGCTCTACCTCTAATTTCAAGCCCTGAATTTTGGCTTCTGACTCTGAATAATGAAATCACTTATAATATTGTGGCTTGTAATGTCAGATGTGAGCTTACTAGAACATCAGAACTTCATTTGGTGGGCATAAAATCAATGTTGTAGTTGATTCTCATCTCCGGGTGGTCCTTTTAGTTGCCTCTCCTGGTGTTCCGTGTATCGTGTTCAATCAAAAAAAGCCGGCCTCTACTTTTACCCTGTATTGGCGGGCATTTTGTGTGACAATTGACCTTCCTCTGCATCATTTACATCATCGTCGAGCATGCTTGCGCACGCCCCGACACCAGAACGCGCACGGCGCCCCACATTGGGGGGACGTGAAGACGGGGGTCGGAGGAAAATGAGACCCGGCCGATATTGTTTGATTGGATTTTTCCTTTTCAAGGTTTCGGGATCATTACGGGAATTCATTTGAAGTGTTGCCGCAAATGAAACGGCGACTTTAATTATTCCACTTTTCCGTCTGGCGCTTCCTGACACTCGCGTATGCGTGTGTGTGTGGGAATTAAAATCATCTTTGAAAATGACACCAGGCGGGAGGGAGCCATTTGCCCTTATTTGGTCATGTCCTCATCCAACTTCCTGTCACAAACCCTGTATTCCCCCCCCCCCCCCCCCTTCACATAGTCAAAGCAAGCAAATCTTAAATGTCACCCTATAAATAGCTATACAATGCCACTGTACGCCATATTTGAACATATGTACCGAGTACGTGTATATTCATTAAAATTGTAATATTTTTTTAACTTACTGGCTTCCATTGACGGTGCGTGACGTCCAATCCATTTGGAACTTTTGTTCATTCATCGCTATTCCTCCAGTTTAACCATTTCAGTGAGAGTGCCAATTACAGTGGACGTCTACGCAAAAGTTCTGAGAATTTAACTTATTCAGGTTGAAGTGCATTGTTGATCTGGTGGAAGATGATGATAAATAACTAGGGCTGTCAAAATGATCGCGTTAACGGGCGGTAATTATTTTTTTTAATTAACTCCGTTAAAATATTTGACGCAATTAACACACATGCTCAGACAGATTTAAATGACAGTGAAATGCCCACATGTTAATTGTGTTTTATGGAGTTTTGCCGCCCTCTGCTGGCGCTTGGGTGCGACTGATTTTATAGGCTTCAGCACCCATGAGCATTATGTAAGTATTTATTGACATCAACAATGGCGGGCTACGAGTTTATTTTTTGATTGAAATTTTATTAAAACGAAAACATTAAGAGGGGTTTTAATATGAAATTTCTATAACTTGTACTAACATTTATCTTTTAAGAACTACAAGTCTTTCTATCCATGGATAGACATCATTGGGAAGCTTAAAAATTTGAACAGGAGCGCATTTAATTTTTTTTAAAACAGCAAACCCCTAACTGGAGGTGAGAGCAGGCGAGAGCAAAATTAGGCTACGTTCATACTACAGGTCTTCATGAACGAATCCGATTTTTTCGTGTTTTTCCGACTCAAGTGAGGCATTAACTTGATGGTCTGAACGTGAAAAGTCGCATAGAACTGGACCATTTCAAATCCGATCTGGGTCACTTTCGTATGTGGTTCAAATCCGATCTGGGCCACATTTTTCCAGACTGTCGCGGCGGTCTGTACTGTCCAGTCTCTCAAATCGGAATTCATGCAGCAATTACGTCATCAAAAAGCAAGAGAGACGCCACGGTAGCAGTGCAGCTGTGCGTTATTAGCGCCTAGCTTGCCTTGAACACGGCTTTTTAGGAAGGGTCGGACTTGACAACAGTCTTAAAAAAATAAAAATGGGGTGAGGATTTATTGTTATAATAAACAATTATAGTCCCTATGTACCGTATGTTGAAAGTATATATCGACCTTGTGTCTTATCTTTCCATTCCAACAATAATTCACAGAAAAATAGGGCATATTTTATAGATGGTTTGAATTGCGATTAATTGTGATTAATTACGATTAATTAATTTTTAAGCTGTAATTAACTCGATTAAAAATTTTAATTGTTTGACAGCCCTATAAATAACGAAAATGTTTCATCGCGAACATATTTTTTACGACAATAACGAGCTGAAAATGTGTTTAAGAGTAGGGCTTCAGCTACCGATTATTTTATTCGTCAATTCATCTAGCAACTAGTCAGTCCGAATAATCGAGTAATCGCAGAGTCAATCTAAGGAGATGTAAAGAAAGGCTTGCAAAATTTGCACTTTTAAAAACATTAAATTTGAATACAAAAAAAAAAAAATCTAGTGTTTCTTCAAACTCTAGAATTGCACTTTCATTTAAAAATAAATTAAAATACTTGATTTTAGTCCCAAACGATACACAAAATTAAATTAAAGAGGATATGAGTGCAACAAAAGAACAATTAGCTAACTTGCATAGCAAAAATCTGCTATTTTAAATATTATAAAATGCCAGCGTTTTTTTACAATGCTCTTAGCAAATCATTCATACATACAGTGCCTTGCAAAAGTATTCGCCCCCCTTGAATCTTGCAACCTTTCGCCACATTTCAGGCTTCAAACATAAAGATATGAAATTTAATTTTTTTGTCAAGAATCAACAACAAGTGGGACACAATCGTGAAGTGGAACAACATTTATTGGATAATTTAAACTTTTTTAACAAATAAAAAACTGAAAAGTGGGGCGTGCAATATAATTCGGCCCCTTAACTTTCAGTGCAGCAAACTCACTCCAGAAGTTCAGTGAGGATCTCTGAATGATCCAATGTTGTCCTAAATGACCGATGATGATAAATAGAATCCACCTGTGTGTAATCAAGTCTCCGTATAAATGCACCTGCTCTGTGATAGTCTCAGGGTTCTGTTTAATGTGCAGAGAGCATTATGAAAACCAAGGAACACACCAGGCAGGTCTGAGATACTGTTGTGGAGAAGTTTAAAGCCGGATTTGGATACAAAAAGATTTCCCAAGCTTTAAACATCTCAAGGAGCACTGTGCAAGCCATCATATTGAAATGGAAGGAGCATCAGACCACTGCAAATCTACCAAGACCCGGCCGTCCTTCCAAACTTTCTTCTCAAACAAGGAGAAAACTGATCAGAGATGCAGCCAAGAGGCCCATGATCACTCTGGATGAACTGCAGAGATCTACAGCTGAGGTGAGAGAGTCTGTCTATAGGACAACAATCAGTCGTACACTGCACAAATCTGGCCTTTATGGAAGAGTGGCAAGAAGAAAGCCATTTCTCAAAGATCGCCATAAAAAGTCTTGTTTAAAGTTTGCCACAAGCCACCCGGGAGACACACCAAACATGTGGAAGAAGGTGCTCTGGTCAGATGAAACCAAAATTGAAATTTTTGGCCACAATGCAAAACGATATGTTTGGCGTAAAAGCAACACAGCTCATCACCCTGAAGACACCATCCCCACTGTCAAACATGGTGGTGGCAGCATCATGGTTTGGGCCTGCTTTTCTTCAGCAGGGACAGGGAAGATGGTTCAAATTGACGGGAAGATGGATGCAGCCGAATACAGCAACATTCTGGAAGAAAACCTGTTGGTATCTGCACAAGACCTGAGACTGTGACAGAGATTTATCTTCCAACAGGACAATGATCCAAAACATAAAGCCAAATCTACAATGGAATGGTTCAAAAATAAACGTATCCAGGTGTTAGAATGGCCAAGTCAAAGTCCAGACCTGAATCCAATCGAGAATCTGTGGAAAGAGCTGAAGACTGCTGTTCACAAACACTCTCCATCCAACCTCACTGAGCTCGAGCTGTTTTGCAAGGAAGAATGGGCAAGAATGTCAGTCTCTCGATGTGCAAAACAGATAGAAACATACCCCATGCGACTAGCAGCTGTAATTGGTGCAAAAGTTGGCGCTACAAAGTATTAACGCAAGGGGGCCGAATAATATTGCACGCCCCACTTTTCAGTTTTTTATTTGTTAAAAAAGTTGAAATTATCCAATAAATTTTGTTCCACTTCACGATTGTGTCCCACTTGTTGTTGATCCTTGACAAAAAATTAAAATTTTATATCTTTATGTTTGAAGCCTGAAATGTGGCGAAAGGTTGCAAGGTTCCAGGGGGCCGAATACTTTTGCAAGGCACTGTATATTGTATCGAACAGCTAAATATACCTATAAATTACAAATGCATAAAAAAACAATTAACAAAAAAAAAAAAACGATTAGCGAGCGAGAGTACTTATATATAGTGCATTTATCTACATGGTTGCCATGCCCAAAGTGCTTTACATTAGCACACATTTACCCTTTCACGTGCACATTCACACACCGATGGTGCTTATGTTGGTCTTAACAGGAGCAGCAGGATTCAGCCAGGTTGAATTAGTTATGACATATTAACTTTTGCCAGTAGAGGACAGTGTATCCATCTTAATCAATCTAACTAAATGCAAAAACTTTGAAAACAAACCATGACAATGCCACTCCAGTTAAACGCATACTCGAAGCAGTAAAATTACCCGAACACCCCCGCCAGGGTATCTTCTGGCACCTGTCCAGGGGTGCGGGGGTAGGTGCTTCTGCGGCAGGGGAGTGGGGGGCTGGGGGTAGTCTTGGGCGGGGGTTGGGCGGGGCCCTGGTGCTTCTCTCGCCCTGCGGCCGTGGTTCTCTGGACAGGGCACCGCCTGTGGGAGCCTGCCTCATAACTCACGCACTCTGGGGAAGGGCCATGGTCCTCGGGCAGCTCCTGCGCGGCATTTCCACTTGTCTGCAGGACTATCACATGTGTGATGGGATCAACACACGACAAGATGCAATTAGACACACTTAAGTAGAGAAACTCTGTGTCAGGATTAGCAATCAGGCAGCATAGAATAGGATGCCAACATATCCACACTCACAGGAGATTCACACAAATACTGGGTTCTAAACCTTACATGGCTGATTTGTGTACACTTCACCTCTTCAAATCACTTATCTTTCTGACACCCCCTTTCTAATTGGTCATCCGGCCCCTCACATGGTGTCAACCAGGAATACAACTAACTAACAACAGAACCAACATATTCATAGTCAGTGTAGCCGTTCAATGTACTTGTTGTTGTTTGTGCTCCGTCTGCCTTCCTTTTTCTCTGTCCCCTCATAACACCTTCCTGTTTGCTGCTTTCTCCTAATAAACAAAACACACTCGCAAAACCACAGGGTTGGATAGCTCCAATTAGCATCTTGTGTGCCTTGGACCGCTCAGGCAGGCAATCGGGTGGACAACCTTTTTACATATTCTAAAAGCTGCAATTTGCCTACACCTCCTTTTTATGCAAGGAGCGGTGTAGCTACAGTGCTGGCCAAAAGTATTGGCACCCCTGCAATTCTGTCAGATAATGCTTTTTTGCTGATGAGCTGCGGGTTTTTGCATTCGTTTTGCGAGCCATTTGCTGTTGTGTTGTGGTGATTGGGGTTTGTGCTTTAACCAATTTACAATCGCGCTTTAGGAATTGGGGATTATGTTGTGGCAGTTTTTTTTTTTTTTTTTGGGAAAGCGTTTGCAATTGCGGTTCGTGCTTTTTTCTATTTGCAAAGTGTTAGGACTTTGCATTTCGCCTGACACCTCTCTGCAACCGTAACAAGGCCAAGGGAGCCCTGGATTTGCAAATATTCAAGATGCTGATTGCAGCTATCAAGAGTGAAACCCCCACTTCACAACTATGCGTAGGGAGGTTGTCTGCTGGATTGCTTGTTTGAGTGGTCTATTTTTTCATAATTTGACGCCTTTCTGGTCTTTTTTATTATAGCCAAAAAACCCGGTAGTTCCAGTGTTAACTGAAGCCATTCTTGGCCAATCACAGACCAGTCGTGACAATCGTGAGGCTGAGTTGAAAGACATAAACTGAACCGCAGCCCATTTTCTTTAAAATCCGGACACATAGCGTCCAGCAAATGGGTTGTGCGGGACGCTGGACACATCACTGAAAAGGCTGAGTGTCCATCCTAAAACCAGACAGGTGGTTACCCTATATCGTTCGATTGCTTCCAGCCTCTCCCAGTTAAAATAAATTGGATGTCGATCAGTGTTCCCAATATCAATTTCACTCTTCAGGCATGAAAATCTCTCACCTTTCGGCGAAATTCGATGTTATGAAGTTGGGGGGGGGGTTTAATGTCGGACGCTTGGTATGCAAGCGGGGAAAGCGGCACAAAGCCAAAAAAGTGCATCAGATGGGCAAAACATTGACTTATTTCAACGAAACAAAGGCGGGTTCACCGTTTTCCTGCCCCTTCAATGCCAAGCTTGGCTGCACGTCGGCTGTGAATGAACACCTAAAGCGCCGTCACCCAGTTTGTAAGTCCATCTGACTATTAACGACATGTTTAATTGAAGTTGCTAAGGCTGTCGTGATATGCAATGAGTCCATTTATCGCACGGTAAATAAAAATGAAGGAGGTAATTTTCACGGCTGCGTTTTATCGTCGGGTGCATACAATTGTGCGTGCATGTACACATGCGTTTTGATGGCATATGAGACTCAAGTTCCTTTCACAGAAGTTTATTGGTTATCAACACGCCGTAGAATTAAAGTTGAGACATACAAAATAAGGAAACACATGTATCTTAAACACTGTAAACGTTAGCATTGCTACATTGAGGCTAATGGGGGAAAAAGACATCCTCTTTTAGCATGCTAAAAACGTCTTGTCCAACACGCAAACTTGCGGTTAAAAGGTGACACTTCAAACGTGAAAAATCGCTGGTTAACTGCATTTGCAAATGAAAAACAGATTACTGACACCCAGAGGTTGCGCTAGACTTTTTTGTTGTCTGTCATTTTGACTGACAGGGTCATAAAAATCCGGTCATCATCTATTTTTTCCCGTCACTTAAATTTTTAAAATGATAATAATGACATATTCATTAGTATTTAGTTTTCATTCATTTTTAATTAATATTCTGTCCGAACAAGCTTAACAGAGAATCCACACCGTGCCATCAGACATCAAGCAGATGAATATGTAACTTTTTCTCCGGAGTGACAAAAACAGCTGACTGTGGCCCCAGTAGGTAGGCTACGAGCCGACCTAAGCATAGCTTTAGCTTTTTCATCGACGCGACTGACAATGACATTCTCCTGTTTCAACAAGCTATCCTTTACCATCAGCCCTGTCTTTCTTATATATCCTCTGGTTGTCCTACGTCTCTTACCGTTCTTGGGGGTAATTTAGTTAGCTTTGTGTAGCGATCGCAAATGCTACTCAGTGACAGCCAACGAACACTTGTAATTTTTTCATTGATAACACATCTTAATCCTATAATTTATTTACGCTTCCCCCTTACTAAAGTTGTTTTTATATATATATATATAACAGAATCGGTAACAGTGGCAGTCAAATACCATTGTAATTCTTTTCAGGTCATTCATTGTCAGACAGAAGCAGTACGGCACAACGTTACGCTAAAAAAATAAGTTAAAAATGGCTTACCTCTTTGTCCTCTGAAAGACCATGCCAACCCAACATAATGTTTACTGCATATGAAATGTGAATGGATTCGCCGAGCTGGTGTTAAAGTCCGCGCAAGTTGATTCGGTCTTCACATTTTTTCTACCCTAGTTTTTGGTTCCGGAAACGTATGAAGAAAACATCCTTCATGTGTCGTAATGTCTAGAGTCGTTTCTACAAGTTCCAAAAAAGCAATGCGTGATCGGCATGTTAGTTTTTGAAAGATTACCGGAGAAAAGTAGCACTTTTTACGTTGGGTCTATAATGTCCCACTTCGTCTTTACTTCCGCTTTATGATGCGACGTCACGGTCTAAAAATAGCCTGCGTGCGTGGGATTGCTGCAGAGGCTGTCCTTCATCCTCCACTGCATCAGTCCCTCTTTTATCAACACCATCGTCGTTTTTGAAGAAACTTCGGGCACTCAGTTGCCTTGACATTTTTCCGAGTAAGGCCAACGACGTCATGCATCAAGAGAGACAATAGCTAATTAATATGCTCACTCGCCGCCCTGTGGTCTGGGGTGTGAATTGCAACCTGTCAAAATGACAGATGGACTTCATTTTTTTCCGTCACCGTTTTAAAAAACCGGTCAACGACGGAAAATATTCGGTAAACGCGACCCCTGCTGACACCACATGCAATGATAAAAAGAGCTTTTTTTGCGGAGTGTAAAGCTGTGAGCCGTTTAGCGAACGTACATCCGGTAAACATTTCAAAATAAAAGCACTTCATGTTCATGATATAAATAACGACTTTTGGAGTTAATCCCAGATACTGTACTTCAGAATTCAGATTTTACACTCTGAATAGCTTTAAAATGACACCCTTTATGAAAAATCTGATTGGCAATGATTACAATACTATTATACTAGTATATTGTAGTATCCAATAATATGAATGCTAGATATTTTTTTAAGAATTGTTTTGAATCATGTTGGAAAGGCAAAGTCAGTGTTCTGAATGTTCTTTTGCACTAGTTAATGCTATCAGCATTTGAACTCATTGTTTATTCGCGATTTATTGTTGATACTTACGCGTTTATTGGTATTTTAATAAAGAATTTACTGTAAGTGTTCCAAAATGTTTTTGTGAATTAATAGGCGTGATCAAAAATTTCATTGCTAAATTAGTGAGGGGGGAAAAAAAGGGGCAAAAATAGACGGATGACTATTTTCGGGAGAAAATTTGTTGTTTGGGACAGCCCTAGTTGTACAGTGTACCGGAACATATTTCCTCCACATCCTTCCCACCTTTTTAACCCCGGACCCATTTTCATGCCTGACTCTTTGACCAACTACCACAGCACATACGCTGTACCCTGGGCTAGCGGGGAATGAGCTAAGCTAATGATACCGAAACTAAAAGGGTAAAACTTGAATTATTTGAAAAATCATCCTTTATAAACATCTTCAATACATCCCAATTCTCCTGTTTCATCTACAATTTCCTCCCAACGCATCCACGATCACTCATGTCCTCATCCAACTTCCTATCTCCGAGCCTTTTCTTCCCTCCGCACACGCCAGCGCGTCAGCTTCCAAAGCAAAAAAAGAAAAAAAAAAAGTGTTCATTCCAACATTTCAATAAATTGAGCATGGGAGGCATTAACGTTAATCTGGGCGAGCACATTGTGTTTGGCACGCGCGTGCTCAGGATTATGGATTACTATTAGCTGGATGGAAAGCGTTCATTCATTTCAATGCCTCGCTGCAGCCGTGCTAAAATTAAAAAGAGAACTAATACTTCTTGGACAATCATACTTCTTCTTCGACTTGGACACCACTTTGCTTTGCTCACCCCGCCTTCCCCTCCTCTTCCGGATCTTCATCCCCGCTGTTCTCTTCCGAGGAGACGACAGACGCTCGCTATCTGCCCTGCGATCGCAGTGAGATTAAAGCGTCGCCGAGGCCGCGCTGGCCGTTTTAAAAACATCTTCATTTTTGGACTAAGCCGCTACTTTTGTCTCCCAATTTGAACCATGAGGCTTATTGTCCAGCGCGGCTGATATATCAAAAAAAAATTCCGGTAGTCGCCAGTTGACGACGTACTGTACTCGATTTTGACTTTACGATGCCGGAGTATGGCATTTTGTCTCCCGTAGTTTTTTTGTTTTCGCATAAACAACACCTAATTGTATTTCACACTATCTTATATTTTACTTTGTTAATATGACGTGTTCTGTCCTCACTAAACGCGAAGTTGTTCAGCTTTGCAGACATCAAATAATTGTGCTTTTCAAGCTTTTTAAAGGTTTTTACTCCCTTCACTTTTGACGATTTGTAAAGCTCTAACACACATACAGTCAGTGGCGGACTTGGCAATTTTGGGGCCTAAGGCGAACATATCCAGGGGCCCTCTTCATGGGTCAGGGGTTAAAAAGGCGAGAAGTGTGTGGAGGAAATATGTTCCGGTACACTAGGGCTGTCCTAAACGAACAATTTTCTCCTAATTAGTCAGCTGACTAGTTTTACAATTAGTCGACTAATCTAACAATATTCTTTTTTTTTTTACTAATTTAGCAATGAAATTTTTGTTGACAATTATTAATTCACAAAACCATTTTGGAACACTGGAATTCTTTATAAAAGTACAAATAACCATGTAAATAACAATAATTAAACACAAATAAACAATGAGGTTAAATGCTAATAGCATTTACTAGTGCAAAAGAATGTAAACAGATTCAGAACACTGACTTTGCCTTTCCAACATGATTCAAAACAATTCTTAAAACAAAAATTCTAGCATTATTATTAGAGTATACTACTATATATACCCTAATTTTCGCACTATAAGGCGCACCTGACTATAAGCCGCCACCCACCAAATTTGGCACGAAAAGGGCATTTGTCCAGAGATAAGCCGCACGGGACTATAAGCCGCAGCTGTCCTCACTGTATTATGGGATATTTACACCAAAAGATATTAACCGGTATTACTTCGATTGACAGCGGCATTATACGACTGTCATAAGACGGAATGAACCACCATGACGCTATGCACCAATTGGCTGCAAAGCTTCCTTGCTTCAAGAAGCTTCATTTGGCCATTGCTGCTCCCTTGGGATAGACAGTCAACCCCTGCTGCCACCTGCTGTCAACACTGTTGTTGTCCAACATGCCTCCTAGCATGCATTGCACCGCTACAGATGCAAATAACAATCAAAATTCATGTTCTGTGCTAATTATTTTTTCTGTTACTTTTCGACTTGTTTCATTAATTGCTAGTTATGGTATTTGTTAACACTTTATTTGACAGTGGCGCCATAAGGCTGTCATTAGATAAGATAATTATGACATTACACTGTCATGAGCATTAATGAATGCTTTTACCAGATGTCATTTAGTGTTATCTGGCAATTTATTTCACTTTTGAATGGATGTAAAAGATCCAAGATTGACATAAATGGAGTTAGTGACACAATTTGCCAGATGACACTTAATGACGTAAGCATTCAGCATTCATGATAGTGTCATGTCATAACTATGACAGTCTTATGACGGTCTTATGACGCCGCTGTCAAATAAAGTGCTACCTATTAACCCATATAAATCAATAAATAAGCCGCACTGGACAATAAACCGCAGGATTCAAAATGACGGAAAAAAGTAGCGGCTTATAGTCCGAAATTTACGGTAATAGTAGTATAATAATTATAATCATGTTCATTGCCAATCATACTCGTCATAAAGCATGTCATTTGAAAGCTATTCTTAGTCTAGAATCTGTATTCTGTAGTATTTACTCAACATATTAGAATATTAATTCTGAAGTATGTGGGATTAACTCCAGAAATCGTTATTTATATGACGAACATGACGTGCTTTTATTTTGAAATGTTCACCGGAGGTACGTTCGCTAAACCGCTAACCGAAAGCTTTACATTCCGTAAAAAAACATTCTTCGTCATTGCTTGTGGTGTCACTAATAGATTTTTTTTTTTGTTTAGCAAATGCTGTAACCAGCTGTTGAGTGTTATTGTATGACTGATTGGAACTGTACAGCATTGTTCCGCCACAGGGTGTGCTGTTGTGTATTTTATGTTCGGTGTGAAGAAGAAAGTTAAAAGAGGCATTAACGGCCTGTTCTCAACGTCTCCCTCACTGCACTTTGGCTCTCATGGAGAGCACGTTCGCTCATGTGTTCAATAAAAACGATAGCCGACATGCAAAGTAGCAAGTTAGCTGTAAAAAAAGCTAGCTTGGTGGCGTGAAAAACGCGGGAGAGCTAAGCGATGCTAAATGAAGCTAAGCGACTGATACTCAGCCCGTCGTCGTGGAACAGTCAATTGTAGTGCGTGTGTGTGGGGGAGAGAGAATATAAATGCAGCATTCAAATGGCTTTCTTTTTTTGTTTTTGTATTTGTTTGTTTGGTATGCTGACATAATTATACATGACGAATAGTTTGGGGTGCTGCTGGCTCTGGTGCCCTTGCTTGTTGGGGCAAGGGCAACTGGTTGGGGGGCCCCTACTGGTTGGGGGTCTAAGGCGATCGCATACTTCGCCTGAATAGTAGATCCGCCTATGCATACAGTATGTACACTTATGTTCAAAACGACACACATTTTGAAGGGAACCTTGGACTTAAAGACTTGTAGGCTCTTATAAGCTGCAATTGTTCTCTTTCACTAAAATATTTTATTAGGAACACGTAAAATATAGCCATTTATTTAAAATCATACGATTTAGTACATGTTTTGACCTACGGAGGGTGCCATGTTTTATGCGCGCAATGGATGCTCGGGGTGATGACGTAGTTTGTCACTGTCACGAGACAAACACTACCGGTGTTCTGCAATTCCTTACGCGGCGAGACGTACAACACATACGGTTAAAAGCGGTGAGTACCATATTGGCCCGAATATAAGACGGCCCTGATTATAAGACAACCCCCTCTTTTTCAAGACTCAAGTTTGAAAAAAAGACTTTTTGAACACGAAATTAATTTTTATACAGAAAATAATTACAGTACCTCCAAAACAATTGATTATAACAATAAATTTGAGAGAAAAAGCATGTTATTTTGCCTCATTCAAATCTTAATATCTGAACATTGAAATATGTAAACTAAATTGCAATCACATTTGTAAATGAATGGCTTCTGGTTTTTGAAATGTAAACAAACCAATCTATTGTGATAAAACAACAAAATTGCAATAATAAGTGAGGTCTAACTGTAACTGTAGTCTTGAAACAAATCTGAATAAGGAAAAACATTGCAATAAAATAATGCAAAGTGGTTAAACTTGAGAGTAGCTGAGATCTGTCATGACAGAACATTGCTTCAATGATATCTGGCGCCATCTAGCGTCGTGAATGGGTATAAAGACTAGACCGCAAATAAGGGTGACCCTCACTTTTTCAGTCTTATTTCGATGCAAAAAATACCGTCTTATATTCGGGCAAATACGGTACTTACTATTTGTGTTTTTAATGAGTCTTTTATGACCTTTTCATTGCCTCATAATACTTTTTGCATGTTTCCCTCTCATACCTTTAAGCATTGTGTTTTTTTGTGGTAGCTTTAGCTGTTGACCACATTCGACACATAGCGTATTTAAACCACTCTTATTTGATATTACTACACTGCTGGCCAAAACTATTGGCACTCCTGCAATTATGTCAGATAACGCTCAATTTCTCCCAGAAAATGATTGCAATTACAAATGCTTCTGTCGTAATATCTTAATTTATTTTGCTTGCAATGAAAAAACAAAAAAAGAGAATTTAAAAAAAATAAATAAAATCGTTATCATTTTACACTAAACTCCAAAAATGGTCCGGACAAAAGTATTGCCACCCTTTGAAAAATCATGTCAGGCTTCTCTAATTTGTGTAATTAACAGCACTTGTTACTTACCTGTGGCACTTAACAGGTGGTGGCAATAACTAATCACACTTGCAGCCAGTTAAAACGGATTAAAGTTGACTCAACCTCTGTCCTGTGTCCTTGTGTGTACCACATTGAGCCATGGGAAAAGAAAGAAGACATAAGAACTGTCTGACGACTTGAGAAGCAAAATTGTGAAGATGCATGAGCAATGTCAAAGCTACAAGTCCATCTCCAAAGACCTGAATGTTCCTGTGTCTACCGTGCGTAGTGTGATCAACAGTGTTGGGCACGTTACTTCAAAAAAAAAAAAATTAGTTACATTACTCACTACTTCTTCCAAAAAGTAACTGAGTTAGTAACTGAATTACTTTATAGTAAAAATACTAGTTACCAGGGAAAGTAACTATTTCCGTTACTTTAAAAAGAACTTGTTGTATGTCAAAGAATTTGAAATTTTCTGAGCAGTATTCGAGTCAGTGGAATAGAGAAGAACAGACAGGTAGTTAACTTGTTAGGTGCTTCAGCAGATTTGAATTGCTTACCACAGATGTCGACAAAAGCTTTGCTCCGGGACATAAATTACACATTACATGCAGGTTCTTTCCTTTAATTTCGACAAACTTGAAATAGTGTCTATATCTCCACCTCTTAAAGGACAATTTTTCTTCTGACTGCTCTGCCCTCCCGACCCTGTGCATCTGTTTTGCGTGTGTGTTTGCCGCACGCGCTGTTCCGGTTTGCTTGTGAAATCACCGGCTCTGATTGGCTTACCACGACACATGAGTCTAACCCTCAGCCAATCACAATCACTTCCATCGCATCTCTCGAGGGGCTGCATTCAGGTAGGCTAGTTTCCTGACAATTCACGTCACCTTCAAAGCGTCTGCCGTCCTCAAGATGGAAGCAGAATTATTGCTGGCTGACAGTGGGAGATGGGAACGAGGCTAGCATCAGGTGTAGCAAACACAGAAACGTTACCAAACTTTGGAAAGCATTGTCTAATTGAATGAGCAGGGACAAACAGCTTGGAGTCAGAAGTACGTGCGCTATTCTCGAACCTGAACGCACCCCAAGTCTTGGATGACAAATCAACAGAGCAGAGAGTCGACTCGACACGGCTGGTAGTTTCTTCAATTTATTCAGAGTAAGTAACGCACCGCTTTTGACCGTCAGTAACGTTAATGGCGTTGGAACGGCGGAAAAAGTAATTAGTTAGATTACCCCGTTACTGAAAAAATATAACGGTGTTACTCCCAACACTGGTCATAAATAAGTGTAAAGTCCATGGCATTGTGGCTAACCTCCCTAGATGTGGGCGAAAAGGAAAAATTGATGAGAGATTTCAACGAAAGATTGTCCGGATGGTGAATAAAGAATCTCGACTAACATCCAAACAAGTTCAAGCTGTCCCGCAGTCCGAGGGTACAACAGTGTCAACCCGTACTATCCGTTGGTGTCTGAATGAAAAGGGACTCTATCCAGGAAGACCCCACTTCTGACCCAGAGACATAAAAAAGCCATCCTGGAGTTTGCCAAAACTTATCTGAGAAAGCCAAAAATGTTTTGGGAGAAAATTCTCTGGTCAGATGAAACAAAAGTGGAGCTTTTTGGGAAAAGACATCAAAATAGAATTTACAGGGGGAAAAAATGAGGCCTTCAAAGAAAAGAACACGGTCCCCACAGTCAAACGTGGCAGAGGTTCACTGATGTTTTGGGGTTGCTTTGCTGCCTCTGACAATGGACTGCTTGACCGTGTGCATGGCATTATGAAGTGTGATGACTACCAACACATTTTGCAGGATAATGTAGGACCCAGTGTGAAAAAGCTGGGTCTCCCTCAGAGGTCATGGTCTTCCAGCAGGACAATGACCCAAAACACACTTCAAAAAGCACTAGAAAATGGTTTGAGAGAAAGCAATGGAGACGTCTAAAGTGGCCAGCAATGAGTCCACACCTGAATCCCATAGAACACCTGTGGAGAGATCTGAAAACCGTTCAAATCTCAGAGACCTGGAGCAGTCAGCCAAAGAAGAACAGTCTAAAATTCCAGCAGAACATTGTATGAGACTCATTGATGGATACCGGAAGCGGTTGTTCCCAGTTTTGTCTAAAATTTGTGCTACCAAGCATTAAGCTGAGGGTGCTAATACTTTTGTCCGGCCCATTTTTGGAGTTTTGTGTAAAATGATAATGATTTTTATTTTAAATTCTCTTTTGTGTTTTTTAAATGAAGATATTACTACCAAAGCATTTGTAATTGCAATCATTTTCTGGGAGAATTTGAGCATGATCTGACAGAATTGCAGGGGTGCCAATACTTTTGGCCAGTGTTGGAATTGCCCCATGGCCAAGGCGCACGGAAATAGCGACAGCCGAACAAAGTGCCGCTCTGCCGATGCTGCTCCCGCGCGCGCCAACCGGGAAGGCGGAACTCCGCGCGTTCATCTCTGACATTAACCCTTTGTACTGACTCCATGTTCCAAAAGTTTGAAAAAGACTCGCAGAAAGCATGTTGACAATTTATTCGTCGTCAATGGTCAAAAACAAGGCAAAAACAGACTATGGAGGGACAATTCTGGATCCAAAACAAGGCTACATGTTTCCGAGCAGAAAAATCTGTCTTATCACAGTGTCCAGTGTTTTTTAAGTCCGTGGGCCGGCCGAAGGTGTGTCCGGGCGTTGCTTTGGGATCATCCCTCTCTGGCCGGTTTCGGGCTGTTTAGGTACGTGCGTGGATGGGATGTGGTTGCCACAGCGACCGACGCTGGTCTTGACGTCACAAGTGCCTGCTATCAACTTTGTTATCCGGGCTGGCGCTACTTGTTTTAGGACAAAGTGCGGGAGAACTGATTGCCAGAGTTGGTGCGACAATCTTGCTCGTGACGCACACGCTGGGCTTCTGTGATAAGATGGCATTGTGTATCTATTCTGTTTCTTTAAACGATGGTGTGCTATTTATTTTACTTTAGGTGTGTTAGAGTAGTGCAGTCCTAAAGTGAATATGAGAAATGATACTGTTCCCGGATTGATTATATTACATGTGTTCGAGTAATGCAAACAGTTACACAGTCCCTCTGAGAAACGGTACCATTTTTCCTTTTCCCCCTCATGAGCGCTGATAAGGTGATTCACTTTACTGTGTTCAAGGCCACTGAGTGAAGTCTGCCTAAACTATAGTTAAATGAATGTGTTAAACTAATGCAAACAATTATATGGTGTGTGCGAGAACGGTACCTTTTCCCTTCACCAGCACAGTAGATATCATTCTTTTTTTAATATCATTTTACATAGGAATATTCTAAACCTTTTGTGATCTTGCTTACTGACAGCGATAGACGAAACGGATTGGACGTCTATTGCCGTCAACGAGAAGACTATTGATGTTAAATCAGAGTCGGAGGTGGCGGGCGGGCGGGCGGCAGGTGTTTTGTCGACAACAATGAAGCCGTGTCATCTGAGGTGTCGATGAATACGAGCTGTCTGAGCATGTCGGGTGTGTGCGTGGCCTTGAGTGACTGCTCACTGGCTCCTCTTCATCATCAGCAGCTGCCTGCTCGCTCGACAATAAAACCGTCTCCATTACAAACACGCACTGCTGTGACACACGCACACGTGCGCGTGTCAGTAGGTGCGCATGTGCCAAATAGCATCATGATGTTGGACAGGTGTACCACATGCTAATCATGGATTTACCAGTGTGTGCGGGGTGGAAATTTTGAGCAATAAAAAAAAAAGAAGAAAATACTTTATATTTACTATGTCGGTTGTGCTTGCGTGTAACATCTGCACACTCTTGGGTAGTGATGTGAAATCAGAGCCAATGATGCTAACGACGGTAAGTGTGATAGCTGTTCATGCTATGCTAACTCAAAATCCTAATTATTGTGGGGATGCTATACAAAGCAAATATATTTATTAGTGGTGTCAAACGATTACAATTTTTAATCGAGTTAATTACAGCTTAAAAATTATTTAATCGCAATTCAAACCATCTATAAAATATGCCATATTTTTCTGTAAATTATTGTTGGAATGGAAACATCAGACACAAGATGGATATATACATTCAACATACGGTACATAAGTACTGTATTTGTTTATTGTAACAATAAATCAACAAGATGGCATTACCATTATTAACATTCTGTTAAAGCGATCCATGGATAGAAAGACTTGTAGTTCTTAAAAGATAAATAATAGTACAAGTTATAGAAATTTTATATTAAAACCCCTCTTCATGTTTTTGTTTTAATAAAATTTGTAAAATTTTCAATCAAAAAATAAACTAGTTGCCCGCCATTGTTGATGTCAATTATTACTTACACAATGCTCATGGGTGCTGAAGCCTATAAAATCAGTCACACCCAAGCGCCAGCAGAGGGCGGCAAAACTCCGAAAAACACAACAAGTACACCTTTCCCTGTGCTGTCATTTTAATCTGTTTGAGCGGGGCATTTGTGCGTTAATTGCGTCAACTATTTTAACGTGATTAATTTAAAAAATTAATTACCACCCGTTAACGCGATAATTTTGACAGCCCTAATATTCATATAATACCGTAATTTTCGGAATATAAGCCGCTATTTTTTTCTTTCATTTTGATACCTGTGGCTTATAGTCCAGTGCAGCTTATTTGTTGATTTTTTTTTTAGGTAACACTTTATTTGACAGTGGCGTCATAAGACTGTCATAAGACCGTCTAAATTGTGACATGACGCGATCATGGGCATTACTGAATGCTTATGTTATTAAGTGTCATTTGCAAATTATGTCACTCCATTTATGTCCATCTTGGATGTCTTACATCCATTCAAAAGTGAGATCATTTGCCGGATAACACTTAATGAGATCTGTTATAAGCATTCATGAATGCTCAGGACAGAGACGTGTCATAATTATGATTGTGTAATGACAGTCTTATGGCACCACTGTCAAATAAAGTGTTAGCTAATACCGTAACTATTAATTGATGAAACAACTGGAACAGTAACTGAAGAAATACTTAGCACAGAACATGATTTTTGATTGTTATTTACATCTCTGGCGCTGCAGTGCATGCTAAGAGGCATGTTGGATGACAACAGTGTTGACACCAGATGGCAGCAGAGGTCAAATGAAGCTTCTTGAAGTAATAAAGCTTTGCAGCCAATTGGTTCAAAGCTTCATGGTGCTTCATTTGGTCTTATGAGAGTCGTATGATGCCGCTGTCAAATAAAGTTTTACCGGTTAATATCTTTTGGTGTAAATATCCCATGATACAGTGAGGACGGCTGCGGCTTATAGTCCAGTGCGGCTTATCTATGAACAAATGGCGTTTTCGTGCCAAATTTGGTGGGCTGCGGCTTATAGTCTGGTGTGCCCTATAGTGCGAAAATTAGGGTAATTTGTTTTCTGACACTTTTCTCAGTGTGCCAATAGCCAACACATTGAAACCGATTTACACCGTTCCAAATTCAAAACTTTGTCAAAACTTGTCATGCAGGCTCTTCTAACACTTACTGTTGAGGCAAAAAAATAAATAAATAAATAAACTCAACAAAGTAAAACAAAAACATTCATATCCAATGGCAAAAAACAAAGCTATCAGCCAATTTTTGGCAAAAACATACAAATTCGCCAGAATTTGACAAAACCTTCCTCTACACATTTTCAATTGCCACAATCGTTTCCAATGGCACGTTCACACTCCCACAGCCATTCACTTCTATTAATTTACAACTCCTACCTAAAAAAAATAAAAAATAAATCTCCATTAGTGATGATTATTTTCGACAAAATTGCCCCAGAACGAACAGGAAGTGACTCAGAAGTGCGCCAATATCAACAGAAAGTAATCAACAAGAAGTGATCCAAAATGTAGTGGTGACTCAAGTTATACAGGAAGTGAGCCAAAAGTACCCTAAAATGAACAAGGGAGTGACATGAAAATGTACTAAATTGGAAGTAACCCAAAATCATCAGGAGGTGATCCAAAATGTACAGGAAGTAAACCGAAAGTACTCTGTAATTCGGAAGTATGTATATGAATGTAGTAAATAGGAATTTACCCGAAATCACAAGAGCATAGCAGAATTACAGACGCCATGACTTTAACGATATTATCGCGTTCTTGCGTTGTTTCGATCCAAAAACTCTATGGAGCATGTACATCACTGAGTGTCAAGACACAGCTGTGAATGGCCACAGCCGGATTTTTGGTGGATTTTATGGGTGAAACATGGTAATATAACAATGGTCGCGATGCAGAAATCGCAGACATCAAGGAGTGGTCGAGATGTTCTTTTTCATATATTTACCGTTTTAAACTTTTTTTTCAATTTTTTTTTGTTTGGATCGAATATTTTTCATCTAAAATGTTGGGTATAATGCGACAGTAACGAAAAAATACAATTAAGCTATAGTTATGAGGTAGATATCTGTGACTTTTTTACAGAAACCAAATTTTTCATTGTGACGTAATTTGTTTAAAAATACAAAAAATTATTCACTCGCATATTTTAAAGTTTTTTTTTTTTTTTTTTTTTTTTTTAACTAAATATTAGATATCAATTAATGATTCTTAGCTAAAAGTTAACGGGTGGGAATTAATTTTTTTAATTAATCACGTTAAAATAATTGACGCAATTATCGCACATGCCCCGCTCAAACAGATTAAAATGACAGCAAAGCGTCATGGCCACTTGTTAATTGTGTTTTTGTCTCCCTCTGCTGGCGCTTTCGTGCGACTGATTTTATGGGTTTAAGCACCATGAGAATTGTGTAATTATTGACATCAACAATGGCGAGAAACTAGTTTATTTTTTGACTGAAAATTTTACAAATTTTATTAAAACGAAAACATTAAGAGGGGTTTTAATATAAAATTTCTATAACTTTTACTAACATTTATCTTTTAAGAACTACAAGTCTTTATATAGCCGTCTTGTGTCTTATATTTCCATTCCAACAATAATTTACAGAAAAATATGGCATATATTATAGAAGGTTTGAATTGCGATTAATTATGATTAATTAATTTTTAAGCTGTGATTTTATATTTTAATTGTTTGACAGCCCTAATTTTGAATAATAAATACAATTATTTGCCTTCTTTTTATGGCTAGGTTTAAACAAAAGCGGTTGCGCGACGTCTGTAAACGGGGGTTTTCAGGGTAAAATGGACAAAATAGTTGGGGGACTTAACGCGCCATGAATCTGCTATGGCAGTATATAGACATGTTGTTCTATCAAACACAACAGTTGTTTTGGATTAAAATACAGCAGTTTATGTTAGGGCTGTCAAACGATTACAATTTTTAATCGAGTTAATTACAGCTTAAAAATTAATTAATCGTAATTAATCGCAATTCAAACCCTCTATAAAATATGCCATTTTTTTGGTAAATTATTGTTGGAATGGAAAGATAAGACACAAGACGGATATATACATTCAACATACGGTACATAAGTACTGTATTTGTTTATTATATCAATAAATCAACAAGATGACATTAACATTATTAACATTCTCTTAAAGCACTCCATGGATAGAAAGACTTGTAGTTCTTAAAAGATAAATGTTAGCACATGTTATAGAAATTTTATATTAAATCCCCTCTTAATGTTTTCGTTTTATTAAAATTTGTAAACTTTTCAGTCAAAAAATAAACTAGTAGCTCGCCATTGTTGACGTCAATAATTACACCATGCTCACTCATGGTACGAACCCATAAAATCCGTTGGACCCAAGCCCCAGCAGAGGGCGCCAAACAGCATAAAACAAGTAACAAGCGGACATTACACTGCATGTGCGTTAATTGCGTTAAATATTTTAACGTGAACAATTTAAAAAATTAATTACCGCCCGTTAACGCGATAATTTTGACAGCCCTAGTTTATTTTAAAGAGTTGGTGCAAGAGCAGAAACTGCTTTTTCAGCCTTGTCTGTGTTTTCCGCCATATGACAAAAAATCGGAAATGTGCATTAAGACCTGCAATATGAACCTAGCCAAAGTGGCCCAAACAGTACAGGAAGTCAACTGAAAGTACCCTAAAATTAACAAATGACCTGAAAAGGCACTAAAATTGACAGGAAGTAATCCAAAATCAACAGAAGGTGTTCGAAAATGAACAGGAAGTGACCTAAAATCTAGAGGATATGACCCATGAGTGAGAGAGCAAAGCACCCCCACATTAATTTTTCAAGAAATGACATTTCCTGATATGTAATGTTGTCACAATACTGGCAGCGAATGATTTAAACATCATTCAAGTAAAAAAAATAAATACATTTTCCCTGCACCTTAACTATTTATGAGTGATTTTCCTCCCACCTACTCCCATATTTACCATACTAAATGTTAGCCCTTCAGCGAGTCCAGACAGTTAAGGTGTCGGTTCCATGCTAGCACGCTAGGACTCACGGAGAACCAATCGATGAAAAGACCAAAGAACTACTTCATTTTTTTCCCTCCTATTGCAAACACCACCACATTAGCACCTAGCAGCGTCAAGCTAAATGATACTCTTCACCGTGGCTCCATTTGCACCTCTTCTTCGTCCTCCTCCTCCTCTTCCTCTCGCCTTCCTGCCTTCAATTATTCATTTGATTTAGCATGCCGCTCGCTCCCTTTTTTTTTTTTATACATTTCATTATGTTGTATGACTTTACAGCCACTGGCTGGAAAATGACAATTATTGTGCTCCAGCAGCCTGCTATTAACACACACCCGCACGCATACACACTTGACTGGCAGTGTGTGCGCTTCAAACAAAGGCCTTTTTAAAGCTTAAATGTCATCTTAAAAACACGGCGAATGCAAAAAAAAAAATGCACTAATGAGACAAACAGTACAATAGCATTGAGTGATAATCGAATTTGTGACAGAAAACCTTGAAAATGCGTCAGTAAATTTAAAGAACTGAAGAAGAAAAATGTTTGTTATTGATGTATTCGGAATATGTGACCGAACTAGCGTGGCAAAAGAAGTCACCCAAACGGAATTGAGGTACATTTCCGATACGACCAATTATATAACTAAAGAGACGTCTAATCATGTGGCTATTAAAAACTAGATCAAAAGTCTTTCAATGAGTTTATACAGTGGGGCAAATAAGTATTCAGTCAACCACTAATCGTGCAAGTTCTTCCACTTGAAAATACGAGAGACGCCTGTAATTGTCAACATGGGTAAACCTCAACCATGAGACACAGAATGTGGGGGGGAAAAAAAGAGAAAATCACAGTGTTTGATTTTTAAAGAATTTATTTACAAATCATGGTGGAAAATAAGTATTCGGTCAAGACCAAAAGTTCATCTAAATACTTTTGTTATTTACCCTTTGTTGGCAATAACGGAGACCCAACGTTTTCTGTAACTCTTCCCAAGCTTTTCTACGGAGCCCCCTGGGTGCCAGGGTAGAAAAAAAAAAAAATCATAGCTAATCTGTACCCACAGTTTATCAATCTGTACCCACAGATTACTAAACTGTACCCACAGTTTAGCAATCTGTACCCACAGATTACTGTACCCACAATTTACTAATCTGTACCCACAGATCACTAATCTGTACCCAGAGATTACTAAACTGTACCCACAGATTACTGAACTGTACCCACAGTTTACTAATCTGTACCCACAGTTTAGCAATGACCCGGAAACTGTAATCAACAATGTTTGGCGGGGACTCCAAACACCGAGGGACCGACCGAGCAAGCACCTGCACCTTTTGCCCTCGGTGAACAAAGGGGTTTCAAAAGGTAACTATTGACCATTTTCTTTGGTTTCTACATTTTCAGGTGTCATCAATCAATATGGCATGTTGTGTGTTAGTAGCCGCTAATGAGGCTACTAAAAATAACTAACTGACAAATGAACACTACTTGAATTAAGCACGCACGGACACGACAGCAGCACAGAAAATGTGCAAACACAACATGCCCTATTGATTGATGACACCTGAAAGACGCCTAGCAAAGAAAACGTGCAATAGTTACCTTTTAAAACCCCTTTGTTTGCCGAGGGCAGATGGTGCAGATGCTTGCTCGGTCGGTCCATTGGCGTTTGGACCGCCAAACATTGGTGACTACTGTTTCCGGGTCATTGCTAAAGGTACAGATTAGTAAACTGTGGGTACAGTTTAGTAATCTGAGGGTACAGTTTAGTAATCTCTGGGCACAGTTTAGTAAACTGTGGGTACAGATGAGTAAACTGTGGGTACAGATTAGTAATCTGTGGGTACAGATTAGTAAACTGTGGGTACAGATTAGTAAACTGTACCCACGGATTACTACACTGTACCCAAACTGTGGGTACAGATTACTAAACTGTACCCACACATTACTAAACTGTGGGTACAGATTAGCTATAATTTTTTTTTTTTTTTTCTTCAATCCTGGCACCCGGGGGGCTCCGTACTTTTCACACACTGTTGCTGGTATTTTGGTGCATTCCTCCATGCAGATCTCCTCTAGAGCAGTGATGTTTTGGGGCTGTCGTTGGGCAACACGGACTTTCAACTCCCTCCTCACCCCGTGGCGTCAAAATGATAACAAGAACGGGGAGCAAAAATCCCAGAACCACATGGGGGGACCTAGTGAATGACCTACAGAGAGCTGGGACCACAGTAACACAATGCACCGCCAGGGACTCAAATCCTGCACTGCCAGACGTGTCCCCCTACTGAAGAAAGTACACGTCCAGGCCCGTCTGCGGTTCGCTAGAGAGCATTTGGATGATCCAGAGGAGGACTGGGAGAATGTGTTATGGTCAGAGAAAAACCAAATTAGAACTTTTTGGTAGAAACACAGGTTCTCGTTTGGAGGAAAAAAAATACTGAATTGCACCATACCCACTGTGAAGCATGGGGGTGGAAACATCATGCTTTGGGGCTGTTTTTCTGCAAAGGGACCAGGACGACTGATCTGTGTAAAGGAAAGAATGAATGGGACCATGTATTGAGAGATTTTGAGTGAAAATCTTCCATCAGCAAGGGCATTGAAGATGAGACGTGGCTGGGTCTTTCAGCATGACAATGATCCCAAACACACAGCCAGGGCAACAAAGGAGTGGCTTCGTAAGAAGCATTTCAAGGTGCTGGAGTGGCCTAGCCAGTCTCCAGGTCTCAATCCCATAGAAAATCTGCAGAGGGAGTTGAAAGTCCATGTTGCCCAACGACAGCCCGAAAACATCACTGCTCTAGAGGAGATCTGCATGGAGGAATGGGCCAAAATACCAGCAACAGTGTGTGAAAAGCTTGTGAAGAGTTACAGAAAATGTTTGGCCTCAGTAAGGATTATTGGTCGTTTACTATTCTCAAAAGTGCTGAAAGAGTTAAAGCAGCCATCTCATTTATTGGTTTACTTATTTATTTTTACAAATGTTTAGGTTGAACTCCCAAATTCCTCGTATCTCACGATATGCAAAAAAGTATTTCCGTCAAGCCGCATACATAATGTACGGTACAATGTCATTAAAATAGCAAAGCGAAGTAAAACGCCTTGGATCGCTGATATGGTTTTTCCTTGCAGAACTTTGATTCTTTTTGTGGACTTTTTGGGGTGAGGGTGGTACACTCTTATTAGGGAGGGGCTTGTCACGGCCCTCACCATCCTGGATGCCTCCTGTTGAAATTCGCCTCCCCAGTCAAGCTGCACAGAAACAGTGACAGCCAAAACAAGTGCCGCTCGGCCGATGCTGCCTCGCGTGTGCCGACCGGGAAGGCGGAACGTTGTGCGTTCTCTTCTTATTTTAACCCTTTGTACTGACTCCATGTTTCAAAGGTTTGAAGAACGCTCACTGAAAACAGGTTGACAATTTATTCGTCGACAATGGTCATAAAAAAGGCAAAAACAGATGACGGAAGGAACAATGCTGAATCCAAAGCAAGAAAGCTTCATAGCAAATGTTTCCAAGCAGCAAATCTGTCTTATCGCATTGTTTTTTAAGTCTGTGGGCCGGCTGCAGGTGTGTCCGGGCGTTGCTTTGGGATCATCCCTCTCTGGCCGGTTTCGGGCTGTTTAGGTTCGTGCGTGGATGGGTTGTGGTTGCCACAGCGACCGACGCTGGTCTTGACGTCACAAGCGCCTGCTATCAACTTTGTTATCCGGGCTGGCACTACTTGTTTTAGGACAAAGCGTGCTGGTCTTTGTCCTTGTTCTTTTGTCGGGAGGATTGATTACCAGAGTTGGTGCGTCAATCTTGCTTGTGGCGCCCACGTTGGGCTTCTGTGATAAGATGGCGTTGTGTATCTATTCTGTTTCTTTAAACTATGGTGTGCTATTTATTTTACATTAGGTGTGTTAGAGTAGTGCAGTTCTACAGTGAATATGAGAAATGATACTATTCCCTGATTGATTATATTACATGTGTTCGAGTAATGTAAACAGTTAGAGGGTGCCTACGAGGTACCATTTTTCCTTTTCTTCCTCATGAGCGCCAATAAGGTGATTCACTTTACTGTGTTCAAGGCCACTGAGTGAAGTCTGCCTAAACTATAGTTAAATTAATTTGTTTTACTAATGCAAACAATTACATGGTGTGTTCGAGAATGGTACCTTTTCCCTTCACTCCCTATCAGGCAGAAGCCAGGTCATTTGATTGAAGGCACCTGGGCTTAAAAGGCCTGGGTGCCCAGCTAATCAGTCTCTGCTCTCCCCTTCAGGTTTGTTGTTGGTTGTTTCTTAGTTGTGTTGGACTAAGATATTCACATTTTGCTGACATACATATCGATCTGCACCCACACTTTGCAGACACCACTTAGTCTACAGCCATACACACACCGTCATTGTTTATCATTTTGATTAAATCTTATTTTGAATAATCATTGAAATTATCCCATACCTGTGTCTCGGCTTCCCTCATTTTGTCACGTGCCTGTGCATGTGACAATAGCGCAATTATCACTTTGACTAAAACACTTATCATTAAAATTTCTGGAGGTCGAGATAACATGTCCTTAATCCTGCGTGTTCTCAGTGTCGCAGTTGTGTCGTCACACTTCAACCGTTAACTTTCAGATTTTTAGCGCTTCCGGTCTGCGCGGTTCGCCTCTGACCAGAGCGTAACCTATGATTTGGACTGTCAGATTGATGATCCTGGCCGCATTGCGCTGAAGGGGAAAGGATATCATCGTCGCGCACACCATATAATTGTTTGCATTAGTCTAACACCTATATAGTCTAACACATACATATGGTACAGGTTCTCGTAGGCACCGTCTAACTGTTTGCATTACTGTAACACACGTAATATAATTAATCAGGAAATAATATAATTTTCATATTTACGGTAGGACTACACAACTAATATAAAATAAATAGAGCACCATAGTTTAATGAGAAGAAATAGAAGAGATACGCAATGCCGTCTTATCACAAGATTGACGCACCAACTCTGGCAATCAGCTCTCCCAGCAAACTCCAAGGACAAAGCGCTTTGTCCTAAAACAAGTACAACCAGCCCAGACAGCAAAGTTGATAGCGAGCGTCCCAATCCGCGCACGAACCTAAGCCGCCCAAAACCGGCCAGAGGGGATGACCCAAAAGCAACGCCCAGAAACGCCTTCGACAAGGCCCGCCTCAGCAAAGACTTTAAAAAGACTGGACACTGAGATAACACAGATTTTTTCTGCTCGGAAACATATAGCCTTGGTTTGGATCCAGAATTGTCCCTCCATCATCTGTTTTTGCCTTGTTTTTACCATTGTCGACGAATAAATTGTCAACCTGTTTTCGGTGAGTGTTCTTCAAGCTTTTGAAACATGGAGTCAGTACGAAGGGTTAAAATAAGAGGATGCGCGAGATTCGGCCTTCCCAGCGGGCAGGGCAGCGTCAGCCGAGCAGCACTTGTTTTGGTTGGTGCTGTCCGCGGGTGCATCTGGGCCGGGGGGGCGAATTTCAACAGAGCCCACTGAGGCGTTCAGCATACGTGATTGCTATGTGAACCTGACGAGCTGACTTCGGATCTGGCGCACAGTCACCTGCTATTGGGTTTGGACTGTCAGATGGATGATCCCCGCCGCGTCTGGTGCATTGACGTTCAGCGGGCATGATATCTATCCGAACCTGACGAGCTGACACTGGATCCGACGCACAGTCACCTGCTTTTGGGGTGAACTCTTGCATGAGTGGGGCATTCATTTTTTGTTTTGATTAGTTAACCATGTAAAAACTGTAAGCAATTAGCATTTTTAAAATGTGAAATTTTATGCTTTTTTCCATCGCAAATGAATGTGGCTTTTTTTTTTTCTGTCAACAACAACAAAAACTGAAATGAAAAGAGTTTATTTTAGGAATGTCTGCAAATTTGAATAAAGTGAATAGGACAGAGCTTGTCGGCCGGGTGGCGTGCAAAAAAAGTAGACAGGATAAAAAAAAATAGAATTGATAATATGAAGAATTGAGAATAAAAATGAATGTAGTGAAGAAAACGATGGCGCGCTCGAATGAGGTAAAATGAATTCGTATTTGATGAGAGACACTGACAACCTGGCACAAACGTAAAGGATGGCAGGACGCCGCCCCGCGATTGGCCAGCCGACCGGCTGTCAGATAGCCAAGCTCTAATGGAAAGGCGACGACGGCGCCAAAGTTAGCGCGATAAAGTTATATGTTCAGCCGTGTTTGTCCTCATTAGCATGCCGGCCGTGTTGAAACAGGCGGCGGCCGCGCAAGGCAAACAAAAGCAGAGCAAATGTGAAAAGTATGATTATCAATATTGCAGATAGCGGCGATGACGACGATGCCCTTTCTCCCTCTGCCGCCAGCCGGCCTATCTCCAACGCGCTCTGCGCGCCTCCCCGTCCTAAAGCTCACTTATTACTAGCTAAAATGTGAATCATGTGACACAGCACAGAAAAATGAGTCCAATTACATATCTGCCTAGGACGACATTCATTCGACCAACTCCCAGTATTGGTCGTGTAGCGCCGTCAATGACACTGGAAGATGATTTTTCACAGCCAGTCCTTCTGGTTTAATTGAATTGGATGTCTATGGTTGTCAATGGCATGTCATTTTTAACTCATTTGCGCCCAAAAACATATAAATATGTTCTATTTTTAATTGTTTCAGTGTCCCAAAGACGTATTATACGTCTTTTACGTTTTTGTTTTTTTTTTCGCAACAGACAGTCTTAGTTCTGATGCAATTTAGCTCCAAAGCACAATGCTGAAAATCCATTTTAAAGCAAACTGGATACTGGAGGGCAGTAGCGCATTTGGTAAGATTCAACGGAACGAACGGCCAGGCCGCACGGCAGAAGACGACCGAATGGAAGTCCAGGATGCCAAGACCGAGCAGAACAACCGGGAGGACGCCCGGGATGCCTTGCCTGGCACGGCCAGGCTATTCTCCCTGTGTTTTTCAAACACTGAGAGTATAGTCTGGGACCCAGCCCATTAACGGCCTCTCGAGCAAGTACAAAATTAATCGACAAATCAGATTCGTTTATCTACGTGACGTGTTCTTAACGAGCAACGTCACTCTTCCGCGTCGGAAGTCATCTCCACAACAACACAGATGGCGAACGGGAGAGCCGAGAATATGTTCCAATCCACGGTAAAATCCGTTTTAAATGACCAAAAACACATCGACACAAGTCATTGACAACAGTCTGTCTCACGCTAGCCATGTTGAATAAACTCCGCTCTCCTCGTATGTTTACTTCCACGCGCAAGTCCCTCGTCCCGCCCGTCGCTGATTGGTCCACTCCGCTGTCTGTTTGCTGTGGCTTGCTCCGCCCTGGAAATTGTATCCGCTTAATTATGGTCAGACTAGATAGCTGGAACAGCAGTGAGTCTGGAGTACCAGGCTACGGGATGCCAGACGTTGGACGACAGAGCAGAACGACTGGGACCACCGGTGTAGCAGACAATGCCGTTGAGTCCATGCTGCTCGCCGCGCTCGGCCGCTCGTGTCCCCCGCACCCTCCAGTGTCCCGCGACTCAACCGGAAACGCGCACGGCCAAACCAGTTTACCCAAGGAACACAAGTTCCCCAGGTGGACTCCACTACGAGGCAGTGGTCACCACAAAAGAAAGACTAAAAAAAATCAATCTTGATGAGAGACGGCGATGAGGGAAAAGCTTACTCTGTCTGTCGCGGCCACAACAGCGTCATCTCTCAGTTCGATAGTATAGTTATGTGTAAATAAATTGTTACTTTGCTATCAAAAGCTCTATTTGTCTTGTTGTTTATGCTTTTTTTGTGAAAGGAAAACATTATTCAGATGTTTGGGATGTCACAAAGCAAAAAGTAGCTGTGTTAAAGTCATAGTTATGTTTGAAATGTATGCATTTTAGGGATGGGCGGATCGATACCAAAATATCGATATTTCGATCCTGTGCATTGAGTTTTAGGTATCAATCCCCAAGCAAAAGTATCGATATTTGGAATTAATATATTATACTTTCTTTGTCTATTATTTGGGTATATTTTTGTGCACACTTTTTGTACTACTTTTCCCAAAGGCTCACACAAATTGGCAATTATTTTCCTGTCCAAACTCAAAAATACAAAATACATATTTTATCTTATTCCACAAAAATCAGGTATAGGGACTTTAATAAAAGTGTCAAGTGAATGGTTTGTTAAATATTTAGAGATTTCAACTATCCTGCTGCAGACTTCAAGATTCTCAAGGAAACTTACTGACCTAGTGCTTTACTTGACCTTATTATTATTTCTTATTCATTTATTATTATTTCTTGTTAATTTATGTTTAGTATTTATTTTGTTTAATATTTTATTTATTTTTCTGTGAAATATATTTGTCCATATTGTTTTGTTTCAAACAATTAAATGCTTGCTTTCTTATGTTTTGTTGCTATTTATTTTTATTTTGTTAAAGGTCTGTTTCGATTATTTCAAAATCTGTTTGAAAATTGTGTTAGTAGAATAAAATTCAAAAACGGCAAGTGACTTGTTTATTGGATTTGTTTTTAATGATTAGAGGGCAGTAACATAATACTATTAATTCATTCTTTAATTAGATCAAAAAAAATTAACTTGGGTTGATTCAAATTTGATCAAATACAACGTGTAGCAGGGAAATGTTCTGTGCATACAGTGCCTTGCAAAAGTATTTGGCCCCCTTGAATCTTGCAACCTTTCGCCACATTTCAGGCTTCAAACATAAAGATATGAAATTTAATTTTTTTTTCAAGAAACAACAACAAGTTGGACACAATCGTAAAGTGGAACAACATTTATTGGATAATTTAAACTTTTTTAACAAATAAAAAACTGAAAAGTGGGGCGTGCAATATTATTCGGCCCCTTTACTTTCAGTGCAGCAAACTCACTCCAGAAGTTCAGTGAGGATCTCTGAATGATCCAATGTTGTCCTAAATGACCGATGATGATAAATAGAATCCACCTGTGTGTAATCAAGTCTCCGTATAAATGCACCTGCTCTGTGATAGTCTCAGGGTTCTGTTTAAAGTGCAGAGAGCATTATGAAAACCAAGGAACACACCAGGCAGGTCCGAGATACCGTTGTGGGGAAGTTTAAAGCCGGATTTGGATACAAAAAGATTTCCCAAGCTTTAAACATCTCAAGGAGCACTGTGCAAGCCATCATATTGAAATGGAAGGAGCATCAGACCACTGCAAATCTACCGAGACCCGGCCGTCCTTCCAAACTTTCTTCTCAAACAAGGAGATAACTGATCAGAGATGCAGCCAAGAGGCCCATGATCACTCTGGATGAACTGCAGAGATCTACAGCTGAAATGGGAGAGTCTGTCCATAGGACAACAATCAGTCGTACACTGCACAAATCTGGCCTTTATGGAAGAGTGGCAAGAAGAAAGCCATTTCTCAAAGATCTCCATAAAAAGTCTCATTTAAAGTTTGCCACAAGCCACTTGGGAGACACACCAAACATGTGGAAGAAGGTGCTCTGGTCAGATGAAACCAAAATTGAACTATTTGGCCACAATGCAAAACGATATGTTTGGCGTAAAAGCAACACAGCTCATCACCCTGAACACACCATCCCCACTGTCAAACATGGTGGTGGCAGCATCATGGTTTGGGCCTGCTTTTCTTCAGCAGGGACAGGGAAGATGGTTAAAATTGACGGGAAGATGGATGCAGCCAAAAACAGGAACATTCTGGAAGAAAACCTGTTGGTATCTGCACAAGACCTGAGACTGGGACGGAGATTTATCTTCCAACAGGACAGTGATCCAAAACATAAAGCCAAATCTACAATGGAATGGTTCAAAAATAAACGTATCCAGGTGTTAGAATGGCCAAGTCAAAGTCCAGACCTGAATCCAATGGAGAATCTGTGGAAAGAGCTGAAGACTGCTGTTCACAAACACTCTCCATCCAACCTCACTGAGCTCGAGCTGTTTTGCAAGGAAGAATGGGCAAGAATGTCAGTCTCTCGATGTGCAAAACTGATACAAACATACCCCAAGCGACTAGCAGCTGTAATTGGAGCAAAACTTTTCAGTTTTTTATTTGTTAAAAAAGTTTAAATTATCCAATAAATTTTGTTCCACTTCACGATTGTGTCCCAGTTGTTGTTGATTCTTGACAAAAAAATTAAAATTTTATATCTTTATGTTTGAAGCCTGAAATGTGGCGAAAGGTTGCAAGGTTCAAGGGGGCCGAATACTTTTGCAAGGCACTGTATGAATTTAAGGGTCATGTTTAATGAGTGAGACTGACTAATCAGATTTTGTTGATAATGGATTGGTTTTTGAGTTTGTAGGGAAATTGCTTTGCTAGTTATTAAAGCAGCATTTTTTTCATTGCAATGCATATTTGACACAAAGAGACTTTTAATAGTTTTTCAGTGCTTGCTGTCTTTGTACATTAGATATCATCAGAATAGCTGAGAACTCTGCAGGGTTCTGTGTATATATAATATATATAAAATATGAACTTCCGGTATCGATATCGGATCGGGATCGCAATATTTGGCCTTGGTATTACTTGGTATCGGATCGAAACCAAAATCACTGGTATCGCCCATCCCTAATGCTTTTACTAAAAGCTCAATTTCTGTTTTTTTATCAGAAATGTGAAAGTTGCTCAAACTAAGCTATTTTCTAATGCTGATTTCTAGAGAACTTTGTTTTCCTGCTGAAAGAAGAGAATCTAATCTTTCTTTTGGTGGTTCCATGGTGGTCCATGTTTATATAGCAATAGAACAGAATTTTCTGTGGGCCTTGCAAAATCAGTCAAAATCCAGTAAAACGGCCGGGAGCGAAGGGCCTTGCTACAGTGAAAATGGCTGGGAGTGAATGAGTTAAGCAGTTCTTGAGCACCTGCCTCTTTGCCCCCACATGCCCAAAGTGGCCCTTTATGATTGGGCTTTTTTTGTTGTTTATTGGTGCTTATGTGTGTGCTGGCTGACTGTGCAGACACGCCACCAAGTACTTTACTTGAACACAAAAAAACACTTAAAAAAAACAACAACAAAAAAGGTGTGCCGCAAAGCTGCCGCATAATCCCCACCCCCCCACGCCGCACGCTGTTCCTCTTTGACCTGGGTGTGTGGTGAGGATTCCGAGGACATCTGGTGGTTGGAAACAAATAGTGTTACCCTTATAAACCATATACAAGCAAATAGTGAAAATTTTTAAACCAGGTTTATTGTGGGGATTCAAAAACAATGAATAATAATACGTAATTTTTAGGGCTGTCAAAATTATCGCGTTAACGGGCGGTAATTAATTTTAATTAATCAGGTTAAAATACTTGATGCAATTAACACACATGCCCCGCTCAGACAGATTTAAATGACAGTACAGTGAAATGCCCACATGTTAATTGTGTTTTGTGGAGTTTTGCCGCCCTCTGCTGGCGCTTGGGTGCGACTGATTTTATAGGCTTCAGCACCCATGAGCATTGTGTAAGTAATTATTGACATCAACAATGGCGGGCTACTAGTTTATTTTTTGATTGAAAATTTTACAAATAATATGAAAACATTAAGAGGGATTTTAATATAAAATGTCTATCACTTGTACTAACATTTATCTTTTAAGAACTACAAGTCTTTCAATCCATGGATCGCTTTAACAGAATGTTAATAATGTTAATGCCATCTTGTTGATTTTTTTGTTATAATAAACAAAAACAATCCTTATGTACCATATGTTGAATGTATATATCCATCTTGTGTCTTATCTTTCCATTCCAACAATAATTTACAGAAAAATATGGCATATTTTACAGATGCTTTGTATTGCGATTAATTGCGATTAATTACGATTAATTAATTTTTAAGCTGTAATTAACTCGATTAAAAAATTTAATCGTTTGACAGCCTTAGTAATTTTCTCTTATAGTGTTTTGTAATTTAATGATTAAAGGAGGCAAAGACTGAGTCACAGCCAAAAAGTGTTGATGACAGTGTTGATTTCAATTCACTATTCCTCACTCCCAATTAAAGTCTGTCACAGTCACAGGCAATTATACTGTAAACCTGGTTAAACTGGGAGTTATGTTGTTGTAAGGTGTATTAAATTCTTGTGCCCCTTTTGATCTATGAGCACCTACCCCTCCATCGGTGTCTGTTTTTAAGATACTTATAGGTCACTTCCTGTAAATTTTTGATCATTTCCTGTTGATTTTTCAGGTGTTACTAGTCCGCTTCTTTTTTATTTTGGGGCATTTCCATGTTACTTCCTTCTGAGTTGGTTTCACGTCCTGTCGGTTTTGGGTCACTTTCTTTTTAACTTAATTAGGGCTGCAGCTACCAATTATTTTAGTCGTCGATTAATCGATGAACTAGTTCGATCGAATAATCAAGTAATCAGATAAGGAACATGTATTTCCACCTTCATGCTTCAAGCATTGCATTGCATTTGTACGGTTCGCGGTTTCTTTCACGGTGATCGCTCGATAGCCTTCTAGTTTGTGTTTTACGAGAGCCGCTGACAGGTGACAACAAGCGTGTTGGTTTTAATGTCTCGCAGCGAATCAGCGAGCGCGCAGGTCACGCAGTGAATCATGGGAAATGTAGTCTCGGGACAACACTGAAGTGGTGCTTTGTAATCTTTTCGCTTGTGTAAAAAACTACATTTCCTCACGCCATTAGACACTACTTCCTGCCGAGAGCCCCAAGCTGTGTTAGCTCCATGTGTTAATAAAGAAACAAAGTTGTCAGCACGTCGTGTGTTCGATACATTTATAAACAAAAAGCTCATAACAAGACACTATGCACGATCCGTTTAAGAGACGCTGGAGTAGTAGGAGGCGAGGAGGAGATCAGCGAGAAGCAAAACTTTGCGGTGGAATGTGGCGGCAGTCCGCTATTATTTTGTTTTCTTATTGTTGCCACAATAAAGTGGAGAAAGCCATCAACGACTCATCTCCTTCTTTCCCCCCAACGTTTTTATATTATTATTTTATATGCACGAGAGCTGCCGGATCTGCTAAAATGAACATGAAGTCTGACTATTATTTTTTTTTACAATGTCATCAGATAGACAAAAACATAAAATTATGTGCGAATGCCTGCATCTTCAAATCATGAAAATAATAACAGCCTATATTTTACCAATCTTGTAATCTCGATGGGTCTTGTCTCCATTCCATATCAGGTAGTCTAGGCACATCGTTTACATCCTGATTAGCGTCTGGCTAATACATGTTAGGTCCAACATAAAATTCCAAGCTCCTCTTCTTCCTCCAACTCTTCAAAAACTTGGATCTCCTCCCTTGCGCTCGATCTATCGCTTATATCGCTGGTTGAATCATTGTTTGAAGGGCTTTGTATGGCAGCCGTATGTATGGAGCTGCCATCGCTGTTCCCGGTGTGACGTATCACATCCGGGTTCGTCCCCTTTCAGGATTGAACTTCAGAAACGCGGTTCTTTTGTCAAATATACAACATATAAATGATTTTTTCAGGCTTTATTTGCTGGACAATGTTTAATTACTTTAATTGTGACCCTATTTGGCATGTTATGAAATTAATTCACATTACTGCTTTAGAACAAACGAACAAATGTAACTGCAGACACGAAAGTGAGCCAAGTTCACTTATTTGATCACCCAAAATCGTAAAATTCCGGTTTCACGGCGCCGTCAAAATAAAACCATGTGATTCCGTGTGTACAGTATGAATGAGCTACAACGTGCCTGGACACCTTGGTGGGCGTCAAATTTGACACCTCTGATCTACAAAACGTGACTAACGGGACAGCAAAGAAATTGCATTTTCTTGTAGAATTCCCCAAAATCATCAGAAAATGACCTGGGAATACCCCAAAATCAACAGGAAACGACCTAAAATCACCAGGAAGTGACCCACAGGAGTTTATAGCAACCAGAAGAGCTAGCATCTCCACGCCATATCTCCAGGAACTGCATATTCTAGTTTCCTCATCAATTTAACTAGGAAGGAAACATTGTTATTGTCTCACTATATTGTGGCTTTTCACCATCTTAGCAGGGGATACATTCCGGCATTCGCAGTCAATCCGCGATCACACAATCACCGCGACTTGACCGGTCGCCCTCGCGGCACCGGAGCTAAGTCACGCATGTGTTCGCCGAGAAAGAAGAAGCGGTAAGACGCGCTTTTGATCCCGGGAATCCCAGCTCGGCGACTTTTCCGAAGCAAAGCCTGGCGTACGCGCGGGGTATGACAGGCGGCCGGCTTACGGCGAGCCGGATGGAGGCTGTTTGCCGGGAGGAGCCACGAATCAGAGGAGCTCAGCGCGGCTGGCGCATCACGACGGCAATCTTAGCCATTGACAAGAGGGGTCCCCCGCGGCCCCCCTCGCCCTCCTGGCACTTGACCACACACACAAGGACCCGCGCGTGTCCAAAGCGCCCGGGCCAGGATCATTCATGTGTTCATATTTGCAGAGCACAACAACACAACCACCAGCTGGGCCCTCGAACCATTAGCATAAAGACCACCACCGCACACAATTTACTGGTGGGTGTGCAAACTCGTCCGATAAGTCCCAAAGTGCGATACAACTACGGCTAGTAACACGAGAGCACCCTCTACTGGTACGCTAAAGTTTTGCCCTTCAGTGGTATTTAACTCTTGACAGGTATCTTTTCACTGCTGTTAATTGAAATGACTTTATCACTATTAGCTGGCCGATCCATATGAACCAGGAGGTCTGGCAGCGAATGAATAGATTTTCACAACAACATTTGTTCATTTGACGCCAGGCCACCTGGTTAAAATGTATCGGACGTCTATCGCCGTCAATGTCAGCCATTTGCAAAGGAATATTTACAGGTCTTAACAAAAAATCAGTCAGGAAGCCACAATGAGTTTAAGGTGACAGCAAATGAATATAGCTGCAAAATCTTTACATGTCTCTTTTATTCTTGGCAGAAATGTATACACATCAATATTTTAGAAAAAAAATTCAAAATTTTTCTCACACTTTTTTTCTGGATTTTTAACAGTCATTAAGAAAATAAATCCTGTTGATTGAAACACTTATTATCTCATATTAAAACTTGTCATTTCGATTTTAAGTTTCTGGTGTGACTTTTCACATTTAAATAAAGTCTAGTAACGATATGAATATACAATTGTTCAAATATATTTTTTGTAGGCCTGTCAAACGATTAAAATATTTCATCGAGTTAATTACAGCTTAAAAATCAATTAAACGTAATTAATCACAATTCAAACCATCAATAAAAAATGCCATATTTTTCTGTAAATTATTGTTGGAATGGAAAGATAAGCCACAAGATGGATATATACATTCAACATACGGTACATAAGTACTGTATTTGTTAATTATAGCAATAAATCAACAAGATGGCATTAACATTATTAACATTCTGTTAAAACGATCCATGGATAGAAAGACTTGTAGTTCTTAAAAGATAAATGTTAGTAGAAGTTATAGAAATTTTATATTAAAACCCCGGTAACACTTTATAATAACTATCCGTTTTACTAGTTAATAGATCATTAGTAAACTGTTGATTTATGATTTATTGTTGATTTGTGAAGTATTTGTTAACAGTTTGTTAAGCATTTACAGGGTCTTCCAATATGGTTGACCCCATTCTAAATGTTCATGCTAGTTGATGGCGCTTAATAAAACTATATACACTTTATGTTGAAGGTCATAAGTTTTATTTGTTAAATATACAAAGAAAAGTACAAATATTTGTTGGTTGTATGGCAGATTTTCATAAATATGCAACATGAGCGCTGCCTGCAGAATGCCTTATCAAAATGTCTTTTCTTTTGAAGTGAACGGCATTTCTTAACCTGAAAAGATAGAAATGCTAAACGTTCCACACAAAAACTTGAAACGTTTCTACACAAACTGTTTCAGGTTAAGAAGACCCTAAATGCTCAACAAACTGTTAACAAATACTTCACAAATCAACAATAAATCATTTATCAACAGTTTACTAATGATCTATTAACTAGTAAACGGATAGTTATTATAAAGTGTTATCAAAACCCCTCTTAATGTTTTTGTTTTAATAAAATTTGTAAAATTTTCGATCAAAAAATAAACTAGTCGCCCTCCATTGTTGATGTCAATACACAATGCTCATGTGTGCTGAAGCCCATAAAATCAGTCACACCCAAGCGTCAGCAGAGAGCGACAAAATTCCAAAAAACACAAGTAACAAGTGGACATTGCACTTTGCTGTCATTTTAATCTGTTTGAGCGGGGCATGTGCGTTAATTGCGTCAAATATTTTAACGTGATTAATAAAAAAAATAATTACCGCCCGTTAACGCGACAGTTTTGACAGCCCTAATTTTTTGTTATCCGTACTGCGAAGTGTGCTTTTAATTCTTGTGATGGCACAAATTTATGCTCATTAAAATTTTCAAATTAAATTTTTAGTTTTTTCTCTCGTAACAATATAACCACAGTTGTAATACTCATGATTTTTTTTTAAAGTGGTATTTTTATTTAATTATGTAATTATTTATTAATTTATATAAACCTGTCCTGTGAGGCTGCTTGACACGGAAAATGGGAATCTGAGTGTCCTATTGGTCTGAACAGTTTTAATGTATCACATGGGGTTATGATATACTCCCATTGTGATAACTCTTCATTGTGTTTTGTTTCTTCGGAGAAAGCAGCGAGCAGGAAAGGGACCAAAAAGAAGAACAAACAAGAACAAGCAACACATTCAACGCCTACACTATGAATATAGTAGTGCTATTGTTAGCAATTGTATTTCCGGTTGACATCATGTGGGGGGCCTGATGACCGAGGAGAAAAGGAGTGGGGTAGAGTCAGTATGAGATGTGATTAAGTGGTGTGGAGCGTATACAAATCATTATGTTAGGTGTAGAACCCAGTATTATGTGAATCCCTTGTAAGTGTGGATATGTAGACATCCTATTCTATGCTTTCTCATCACCAATCCTGGCAACGATAGTTTTTCTTCTTGAGTATGTCTAATTGCACCCAGTGCATGCATGAATCCCATCGTGTGATAGTCCTACAGACAAGTGGAAACGTGGCGCAGTGGCCGCCCCAGCCAGTCAGGGGGGTGAGCCACCGCAGCCCGTCCCTCATTCAGCAGCTCCTGGTAGGGGGCCGCCGAACACCCCTCGCCAGGACCCAGGGTGGTACCCCGGACCATCCGCGACCCCGTTAACTGGCCTTCAGGGAAGGGATGAGGGGGCGCGCCACCGCCCCCAACACCAGCCACCGCCGCAACACGCCAACCCAGGGGTCCCCAACCTTTTTTGCACCACGGACCGGTGTTATTTGGGTCTTTTTTTCACGGACCGGTGTTCTGACAAATTTTGCAACCCATCAAAAATTGCAACGATGCGGTTCTGCGCATGCGTGTAACGTTAAACATAGCCGCAAAATGCGCAAATGCAGCGTATCCAAAGTAAACACTACAAACTTTCTTGAAAGAAAGGAATTTTAACTTACGTTTGATCATGGAAGGACTTGTAGAAAAGTTCTCCTCAGATTCATCCTGCCACGTAAGCTGCACACCGCGCTCACCATTAACGACTTCGCCTTGTCGAGAAACATTAATTAAGAAGCCCGCTTCACAAAGAAACGATGTTGGAAATTGTAGCAGGGTTTTCTATGCTTTTGTCGCGATGTCAGGATATTCCAGGATGACTTTAATCCAGAACCTCGGTGGAGTTGTTGTCTCAAATGTACGTTTAATAAGGTCGCCGTCATTTGCGATCTCTCTGTTTATTCACAAACGGGTCACGAATCCACTCCTTCGCAGTTCGTGGGTCTTCGAGGTTGTAGGCTCCTCAGGTGCCCTTTTCGCCGTATTTATATCTCCAAAGACGTCTGTTTTCCGGTACCGGTCCGCGGCCCGGCAGATGAGGACCCCTGCCCCAACCGACATCACATACAATTAGATCCCCATGGCCCACTAGACCCAGGGCAGGACAGGGTGCCCACCCGGAGTGGGCGACACTCTGCTGACCCATCACCGCTCGGCCAACAACCCACGCTGGAGCAGAAAAGAGAGGGGGAATACCGAAGCAGGAGAGTGCCAAGAAGCCTCCGCAGGGTGGCGCGGGACCGGAGCCCTGATCTCTGTAGGGGATAGTTACTTTTCTCGCAGACACCATATAACTGCTTGCATTAGTCTAACACATTCATTATAGTAAAGCATTTAACCATATTTTAGGCAGACTTCACTCCATGCCCTTCGACACAGTAAAGTGGACTAGCTTATCAGCCCAGCATCTCTTTGGTGGGGTCATTACACCCCTGCCCTACCAAGGCAACAAGTCGATAGCTCGGCGCCTTAGACGTCAAGACATGCCTCAGTTGCCGTGGCAACCACGACCTAGCCACGAAAGATGACACACGAACCTGACCCCCCAAACCTGCCACAGAAGGGTGATCCCAAGACAGCACCCAGGCACGCCTTCCACCGGCCCACTCCACTTTCAAAAGACTGAACATTTAGCTAACAACTATCGCATCTTGGGGACATTTAGATGTATCCGTTGTTTTTGCGGACCCTGGATCCAGTATTGCCTCTCTGTTATCAATTTTGCCCTGCTTTTTGATTACTGTCAACGAATAAATTGTCAACAAGTTTTCGGTGAGCCTTCTTCAAACTTTTGGAACTTGGAGTCAGTGCAAAGGGTTAACACCGGAGTGAACACGCAGAGTTTGGCTTTCCGGGCGACTTGCTGGGGGCAGCGCTGTCGGCGTACCCGGCTGTCGCTGTTCTGGCGGCTTGGCTGGTAAGCCAAATTCTTTTATCTCCCACCGCCCCCTCAGCCAGCAGCCAGGTGAAGAGGGTCTCACGCCCAGGAGCCACACCATAGAGAAACAATGTGGGACCCACCTACCACCCTATTACTGAGGCTGCCAGGTCCCAGACTAGCAGCCATTATTCAGCACCATTGTGTGACGAAGGTAGTGCAGTATATGCATTAAAATAGGAAAGCCTGGCCGAGGGCAGTGGGACCGCCGTATGAAAGTTCTTCCCAGCTGCACATCCCACCGCCCCTCGCCAAAGCCCCCTCGTGGAGTATAATTTATGTGGTGCTTTAAAGCAAGTGCGGGAATGGCGGGGCCTGTGGCAGGGAGGCAAGTGTCACCCCTCCAATGGCCCCAGCTGCCCCACATCCGCAGAGTATTATGCATTAAAATCAAGGGGGAGCCGGCTTGCGACTGTACGGCCCCGTTCCGACTCTCCCCGAAGCCATAAATGAATGTGTAACTGCCAGAAGTGAAAGATATTTACAGTGCCAAGTGAAGACTGCCTGAGGGCACCGACCAACATCAGGGCCCTGACAACCCCCCGCCTAAGACTAGCCCCAGCGCCCCAGCCCGTACCCCCAAACGGGCACCACACCGCATGCCGGAGACCAGGGGACAACCAACCCCCCCAGCGGGAGACAACAAGCCCCACCCCAGATCACACGGGCCCCAGGAGGGCCCAACGATGGCCCTGCCGATAGAAGGTAAAGCACTGTTACGTTAAAACATTTTTGGTGAAATATGTGAGTTTTGCTTGCATACCCACAAGTACAGTTTAAAGCATGAAGTAAAGTTTTCTATGGGTAAACACGGGTTATATTTAAAAACAGTTTAAAAACATTTGGCATTTTTTCTGAATTATTGTTTTCATTTTTATATTTCTAATGTATGTATTTATTTTGAAATGTAAACGGTATCTTCTTATATTTGTATATCATACAAATTGAATATATTTATCTTGTTTTTTTCACATAACACAGCAACAGCTGGGCCCTGGCAACTATTACCATAAGACCAGGACGACATAGGACACGCGTGTATGCGTGCGTGCATATTCCAAGCGGTTTAAAGCGCTAAATGGTGGCAAAACAATAAAATGCGGCTTCCAAATAAATAAAAGCCATTATGCAAATGAGATTAAGCACAAAGTGAATTAGGCCCTAATCAGCGCGTCTATATAATCGCTAGGATGCGACTTCATCCACACAAAAGCTCGTGAGTGCGCGTGCGTTTTAACGCCACTTGCTTAAATCCTCGGGTGGAAACGGGCAGCTGGCGACGTCGCTTTATTCCCAAAGGGTTCCTGCGTCAAGATACATGTTTGGATACATAGAAATGTCTCATACGCTCAGCCACTTACAAATAAAAGCAGTGGGACTAGCTAGGAGTGTGACAATATATCAGCATGGCAATATAATATCGATAACCCTCATAACAATTCGGTTAACCAAATGCTACCGCCAAGAATCAATTAACAAAAAGAATAAGCTGATAAAAAAGGATTTTGATCAGGCATCTATGTGGCCGCTGCTGATTGATGTTAGGACCCAGCAGCGCCTTGAAGGTAGGCTGTTTTGTAAATATGATTTTTTTTTTATATCTTGCGTGAGAGAATATGCAATGTTGCTCTGGCTCTCGTTTTAAGGCGTTTACTGAGTGATCCTTACACTCTAAATGTAACTCGTAGCGTGGGGTTTGTGTTAGCATTAGCTTTAGCATGGCTCTCCTCTTCAACTCTCACTTGTTTACATTTGTCATGACGTCCTGGTGGGTGCAATTATTTGAAAATAATGTACTGCTCTTTCTGAGTGTGTATAATCTTAGAAGTAAGCGCTACGTTCGTTAGTTTGGTAGCACTGGACCGAATTAATACTTAAGTCTCAGGTCATCATTGTAAATTTGAAGCTGTTCATTGTAGCATAAAAAAAAAAAAAAAAAAAAAAAAAAAAAAAAAGCCTTTCATAATCTATGTTCTTTGCAAAAAAAGTGTTTCTGCCTCAAATATCGGCTTACAAAATCGGTTTTGGATATCGGCTCATTCAAACACTCATAAGGTTCCATTTTTCTTCTGCTACTTTTCTGACACTGGCCACTAGGTGGTGCAAAAGCTCTTCACCCAAACAGATAACCTAACAGTTATTCTATTACAGGTAGTCCCCGGATTACGACGTACTCGACTTGACAACGCCACAGTCTCGTCCGCCATTTTGTCTCCCGTCGTTTTTTTTTTGTTTATTTTTTTGTAACATAAACAGTACCTTACTGTACCGTAATTTTCGGACTATAAGCCGCTACTTTTTTCCTTCATTTTGACACCTGTGGCTTATAGTCCTGTGTGGCTTATTTGTTGATTTTTTTTTTAGGTAACACTTTATTTGACAGCGGCGTCATAAGACTGTCATAAGACTGTCATAAGACTGTCTAAATTATGACATGACAATATCATGGGCATTACTGAATGCTTATATTATTAAGTGGTATTTGGCAAACTCACTAACTCCATTTATGTCCATCTTGGATCTCTTACATCCATTCAAAAGTGAGATCATTTGCTGAATAACATTTAATGACATCTGTTATAAGCATTCATGTTGCTCAGGACAGAGACGTGTCATAATTATGATTGTGTAATGACAGTCTTATGGCACCACAGTCAAATAAAGTGTTAGCAAATACCATAACTAGCAATTGATGAAACAACTGGAACAGTAACTGAAGAAATATTTAGCACAGAACATGATTTTGGATTGTTATTTACATCTCTGGCGCTGCAGTGCATGCTAAGAGGCATGTTGGATGAAACAGTGTTGACAGCAGGTGGCAGCAGAGGTTGACTGTCACCCCCAAGGGAGCAGTGATGGCCAAATGTAGCTTCTTGAAGCAATAAAGCTTTGCAGCCAATTGGTTCAAAGCTTCATGGTGCTTCATTTAAATTTTTTTTTTTTTTTTATGAGAGTCGTATTATGCCACTGTCAATAAAGTTTTACCGGTTAATATCTTTTTGTGTAAATATCCCATGATACAGTGAGGACGGCTGCGGCTTATAGTCCAGTGCACCTTATCTATGAACAAATGCCGTTTTCGTGCCAAATTTGGTGGGCTGCGGCTTATAGTCAGGTGCGCCATATAGTGCGAAAATTAGAGTACCTTACAGTATCTTATTTATTACTTTTTTAAGATGACGCGTCCTCACTAAACATGAAGTTGCTCAGCTTGACAGACAGCAAACAAGGCAATTGTGCTTTTTGAAGATTTTTACTTCCTTCACTTTTGACAATTTGTAAAGCTGTAACACACATATATACACTTACAGTATGTTCAAAACCACACGCATTTTAATAAAACACAACACAAAACAACTGGTGTTCAAACGTCCATCTAGTCTGAAAAATACTAGGGCTGTCAAACGATTAAAATTTTTAATCGAGTTAATTACAGCTTAAAAATTAATTAATCGTAATTAATCGCAATTAATCGCAATTCAAACCATCTATAAAATATGCCATATTTTTCTGTAAATTATATATATATTTTGTAAAATAAATTGTTGGAATGGAAAGATAAGACACAAGATGGATATATACATTCAACATACGGTACATAAGGACTGTAGTGGGCATTTCACTCTACTGTCATTTATCTGTCTATGCTGTCCTCACTCCGAAGCGTCTACTTTTTCCAAAGCTAGACAGCTAGTGAACGACGCCTTAATAATCAGACTTCTTCCTTTTTCATCTGATTCATTAATAAAATGGCCTCAAACCATTGTCCTCTTTAGACAGTCGTAAAACTACAAAAAAAAGTACACAAGTATTGCATTAGCAACAACGTTAGCTTAGCACGCTATACAGGTTCACTAAACATAAACAAAAAGCGTCTCATACAAAAAATATAACATTTCGCTTACTAACATAATATGTACATTCTTTACAACAACCATACTTACGGACAAATCTTGTCCAAGGATCATATAAGCACAACATTATCAGTCCGAGACGTTGTGCAGCCATATTGAACTGGCAAGAAACCAATAAACCATGTCGCAAAGCGACCACAAGAGTTCGCTGTTAGACAGCACAAAAAGCCTTGCTGTAAAACTTACCAAAAGGCAGAATACTGTCTGAGCGGGACATGTGCGTTAATTGCGTCAAATATTTTAACGTGATTAATTTTAAAAATTAATTACCGCGTGTTAACGCGATAATTTTGACAGCCCTAATAAATACGTATATTTACTAGATTACGTTAGCCTAATTTGCCAGATAAAAATCCGCTAGCTTAAAAGCTATGAAAATGAACATATTCACAATTCTTATCGCAAATCGCTCCACAAATTGTAGCTGTCACAGCTGAAACAACTTACAGCCTTATGTGGGCCAAACCAGACCGGAGCTGTCCTTTATCCATGTCAGACATCTGAGTCTGCTCCTCAGTCATACAAGGCAACAGTCCAGCCAGACCCAACGCTGCCATCAGAGGGCAGTGTATCATCTATCATTCAACAAAATACATTACTTATGGACTTTTTGAATTGTTATTTTGGTACTTAAAGGGTTAATTCCGATTTACCCGGAAATTCGGGTTACCTCACCAGCGAAGGAACGGAACTCGTTCATAACCCGGGGACTACCTGTATATTGGCTACATACAGTATCATCTTATATCTTGAAAAAATCGATCGGCCGGCCATTACAGTCCCTGACTAAAGTCTTGTCGCTTATCCATTTTGTAGAAACAATTGCTAATAACCTAACTTTTAATGTTTCAGTTGGTTTCAGAAATGGCTCATATGAAAACTAAGACCCTCCCAAATGATGTTGAATGTACAAAAATATATTTGTCTCACTGAAAAAAGATTTATCATTCAATGAAGACATAAAGGTCCAATTTTGGCAAGACAAAAGTTTTGTCGCCTACAGAAAGTAGTGTGAAAATTGAACAAAAAATGTACTTCAAATACAAAAATATGTTACATAACATAAGCGAATTAAGTAGTGGTGCTGTGAGATCCAAATTTAATATTCTGTATGACTTCCATGGGCTTTGGCAAGGATTCATACAATTTATTGATGAAGTCATCAGGAATATCAAAGAAAGCAGTCTTGCATGCCTCCCAGAGTTCATCAACATTCTTGGGTTTCGTCTTCCATGCTTCCTCTTTCATCCTACCTCAGACATGCTCAATGATTTTTATGTCTGGTGACTGGGCTGGCCAGTCCTGGAGGATCTTGATCTCTTTGCCTTGAGGAACTTTGAGGTAGAGATTAAATTATAGTATGGAGCACCATCCTGCTTCAGAATTTGTCCCCTTATATGGTTAGGAATGTAAGCGGCAGCTAAAATTTGTTGATATTTCCGACTATTTATGTTGCCTCCCACCCTGCAGATCTCTCGCACACCCCCATACTGGATGTAACCCCAGACCATGATTTTGCCACCACCAAAACACTGTTTTGTGGCAAAGGTGGATTTTTCAGATGAATCTTCCATTGAATTACACCACAGTCACCGCAAATAATGCAGGAGACCTACTGGAGCTGAGCCGAGATTCACTCAGAAAACAGTGAAGTTTGGTGTTGGCCAAATCGTGGTCTGGGGGTGTGCGAAAGATCTGCAGGGTGGAGAGGAAGCATGGAGGACGAAACCCAAGAATGTTGATGAACTCTGGGAGGCATGCAATACTGCTTTATTTGATGTTCCTGATGATTTCATCAATAAATTGTATGAATTCTTGCCGAACCGTATGGATTCATTCCTTCAAACACATGGAAGTCTTAAAAAATATGAAATTTGGATCTCACAGCACCACTACTTAGTTCGCTTATGTTATGTAGCATATTTTTGTATTTGAAGTACATTTTTTGTCCAATTTTCACACTACTTCCTGTAGGCGACAAATCTTTTGTCTTGCCAAAATTGGACTTTTATGTCTTCATTAAACGATAAATCTTTTTTCAGTGAAACAAATATATTTTTGTACATTCAACATCATTTGGGAGGGTTTCAGCTATCATATGAGCCATTTCTGAAACCAATTGAATCATTAAAAGTCAGGTTATCAGCAATTGTTTCTACAAAAGGGATAAGCTACAAGACTTTTGTCGGGGACTGTACAGATAAAGGGCAAAAAAAATTACCGTATTTTTCGGACTACAAGTCGCACCTGAGTATAAGTCGCACCAGCCATAAAATGCCCAAAGAAGAGAAAAAAAACATGTAAGTCGCACCGGAGTATAAGTCGCATTTTGGGGGACATTTATTTGATAAAATCCAACACATAGAACAGGTCTGTCATCTTGAAAGGCAATTTAATATAAAAATACAATAGAGAACAACATGCTGAATAGGTGTACAGTGCATGAACAACGAAATGCGAATATACTGTCCTCACTAGGACGCTACGGCTCGGTCCTGGCTATACAGCAAGATAAACTCCCAAATGATGATGCTTGACGTCCGTATAATTTGAGGAATCAATTTCGTCCTCGATACCAAACAGGTTCGCATAAACGTAAATAAATGATCATTTGGTGCTGTTACACAATGACACAAAAGGTTAGCATGCGTTCGCTAGCATTAGCACATCGTTCAAACAACCACACAACTGGCTTTAAGTGTCCGATTGCAGGTGGAAAACACACAACAACAACAACAGAAAAGAGGATACACACAGCATTTACAAGCATAAACAATGAACGTAGGTTCGCAGCTTGTTTCTCTCTCGCTAACTCGCCCACTCACTCAAGCTGCGGAGCTGTCTGTCTTCTTCTGGCGTCTTCACGTAAACAAGTGCGAGTGCGTGCATGTGGGTGTGAAAGCGCCACAAACTAAAAGCATGCATTTCAATATAAAAAAGTCAATCATACAATTAAACACACATTGCCAAAGGCAGAACACGAACGTGGCCATAGCTATTAAATTATTCAGATAACTATAGCATAAAGAACATGCTAACAAGTTTACCAAACCATCAGTGTCACTCCAAAACACCAAAATAACATGTGAAATGATATCATAATGAGTTAATAATTTCACACATAAGTCGCTCCTGAGTGTAAGTCGCACCCCCAGCCAAACTATGAAAAAAACTGCGACTTATAGTCCGAAAAATACGGTACTCAAGTTAAAGTAAAAAACTATTTGTGCTAAATTGTACTTTACAAGTAAATGTAAAAGTATTTTCTCCCACTGCAAAAATGTGGTAAGTTCATTGAACTCAAAATGTAAAAAACAGTCAAAAAACTCCAAATTTTAGCTTCATGGCAGATTGCATGCAACTACGAAGTTCATACCCCCACCTACTGGACAAGAGTGTGCATCACTTATCTGAAGGTGCGCTGCTCTTACCGTTCAACATCTTGTACACCTGCCTAATCTTGCTTGAATTGGTTTTGCTGCCCCTAGTGCTCAGTTACGGTATAGTTGCACAAGGCGTAACAAAACTGTGAGTTCATATTTGTACTCAAGTAAAGTACAGAAACACAAAAAATGTACTTTAGTACTTTTAACGAAGTAATTTTACTTCGTTACATTCCACCAGTAGATGATTGAGGTATCACCATATTGTATGATACTCGTTATTATAAATCTTGTATCAATGAATTCCCAATATATTTCATACGTTTTCGCTTTTTCAAATTATGTATTTCATTTTTAAATATTGGGTTATGATTTGTTTGCTGACTTCTTTATTGATCTAATATTTCATATTTTATTTTGTTCACTGTATTATTGAATGATTAAAATGTAATTGTTTTTTTTTTGTTTTTTTTCAATAATTTGTTGTCTCATATTTGTGTTATTCTTATACACAATAGTATGATTTAAGTTGCATTCCTTAAATGTTTCAGCCTTTGTTTTTAAATCCTGATTTAGGTTTTAATGTTTATCAAATAAAATGGTTTCAGTGATTAATTTGATGGATTCAATTCATGAGTTGGCATTTTTCATTTTTAGTATACAGTACTACTAAACAAGTTCAAATGAACTACAACCACCTAACTGTCTCATCAACTAATAGAAATAGGAAGCACATCTGTAGTGTGTGCATGCCCTCTACTGGTTAAATCAGAACTACAGGCAACAATAAGTCTGCAATGCAACTGTGTTAGTGTTAGTAGTTACATTCGAGACAATAAAAAAAACATGATCAGGCTTTGAGAACTAACGTGTCTACATCTCCAAAATTTAATTCTGACACTTTTTTATATGAATGACTTTCTTCCAGGTTGCGATTGGCTGCAGTGTGTTAACTGGACAACATCATCATTGCCTTGAGCTCTGAACGTTCCCAACAGTCTTGGGCAAGACGCTAAGAACGTCATTTGCGTCTAGGGACACGTTGTCAGGTCTCGTCAGGCGGGCGTGTCGACCGTGACGTTCGTCCAGATGGCGACCGTCGCCCAAGCTCCGGCAAGGAAGTCTTCACGTGACAGCCACCGTGATGAGAATAGCTCGGTGACAGGCGCCGAAAAAGTTCAACCAGCACCATTTTAAGAAATGACGTTCTGGTTTTATTTAAGTAACCAGTCGGATCGTAGTATTTGGTAACCAAGCGGTCATTTTTCCCGAATATTTTGACTGTGTAATCATGCCACAGTAACCTGGCAAGCCAGATGGATTGGTCCATATGTCTGATATGAATATATTCACATACAGTGCCTTGCAAAAGTATTCGGCCCCCTTGAATCTTGCAACCTTTCGCCACATTTTAGGCTTCAAACATAAAGATATAAAATTTTTATTTTTTGTCAAGAATCATCAACAAGTGGGACACAATCGTGAAGTGGAACAAAATTTATTGGATAATTTAAACTTTTTTAACAAATCAACACCGCCCTCACCTACGGTTCTCCCTCGGCCGCCGAGAATGCGCTTTTTTCGGGCCATTTGCCTTTTAGCTTTGACTTTTAATATAGTGGGAAATGAGGAAAGACCACTGTTTACTGAGTCTAAAAATGATTATAGGGGAGAGTCTGAAGCCAAATCAGTTAAGACGCCACTTAAAGACATTAGACCTCAATCTCATTGATAAGCCACTTGATTGTTTTTCAGCGAAAACGTGCCGAATATTGCCAATTGTCACAATCGTCCCGCTTTGTCAGTGTTATATCAGTAAACCAGTGAGCGCTGTGGTGAATCAGCGAAAATAAAAACGTTCCTTTCGTCCAAAGACACTTTTTTTCCCTCTTCTATTCAGTTTTATTTTTTTCGGTCAAATTTTTGGGCATGTTGTCCTGAAGAGTAAATGTTTCTAATCAATTTCAATCGAATTTGTTATTATTTACAGATTTTATTACATTTTATTTTTCAGTATCAAATGGTCAAAAATGTACCTTGAGTGTATTTTTACAGTTTGGATGTGACTTTTTTTTTTTTTTTTTTTTAATGTTTTTTTTTTTTTACTTCAGGCAAATTGATGCGCGTTAAGTCTTTTCTGTTACAAGCAAAACAATGTTAATAAAGTTATACTTTATTATAAGTTGATCTATGTTACTTTTTTTCTTTAATAGAAAAAAAAAGGACACAATGTTAGGCTGAGGCGTAATTATAATAGTAATATTATAGAGATGATACTATTTACAGTGGCGGCAGAGAGTTGGGGGGGGGGGCACGAAACATTTACCTCTTCCTTGGGGGGGCGTAACAGAAAATAATTGAGAAGCACTGCGGTAGTGACCAATCGGAGAGAGAGATGTACACTTTTTTTCTGCTAAAAATGTACAATAATTAGATAAAATTTCATGTTAGCAAGTTTTTCCTGTTAATCTTACAAATATCTGAATGTCGTTTATAACTTTGTCTTGCACATAAGTAAAATAGAAACCAAAGTCAAATTTGTAACAGTGAAAAGACATTCAGGTTAGTTTATTTTGCTTTCAAATGGGTCACATGTGCGATCATATAAAAAAAGGAAATATCTTTTGCATATTATTTTAAGTAACTGTTGGGATTTCATTTCACATCGCTAATCTACAAAACAAATATGTCGCGGCGTATTTAAAATAAGGGGCGGGGGGGCTTCAATTTCCTATTGTGGCGTTTGTGGTGTTTGCTCTTTGTGTGCGTTTGAATTGATTTGCACACTCGGCGCACGAGGGCTGAATGCTCCTGCCGAGAAGCCATCTTTTCATATCAGCTGCCAGAGATTGATTTTTTTTTTTTTTTTTTTCAATTTTTCTCCGGCCGTGTTAACAAACACGCTCATGAGACGAGACAAGATGGACGCTCTGCCTTTTTGTCTCTGATGGGTGTCGTGGCAATCGCTTCGACAAGAAAAAGGTCAAAATATGACACGTATCATAGACTTTGAATGTCTACAGTGGTATGAAAAAGTATCTGAACCTTTTGGAATTTCTTACATTTCTGCATAAAATCACCATCAAATGTGATCTGATCTTTGTCAAACTCGCACAGATGAAAAAAAAAAAGTGTCTGCTTGAACTAAAACCACCCAAACATTTATAGCTTTTCATATTTTAATGAGGATAGCATGCAAATGTCAGGGACGCGAGCAGGCAGGCAGGTTGTGTGGACCCAAATGCAGGGAAAACGAAAAAGGCAGCGAGGCAGGTGGCAGAGAACTCAAAAAATGGTTTTAATTACAACTAACAAAAGTACAAACAAAAACACTAGGGATCAAAAGGCAAGGTTCAAACCAAAACTTACTTAAACAGAGGTACTGGTACACGAGGGCGCGGAAAGGGCTTGAAATTGACGTTGGCATAGACATAGACATTGACGTAGACATTGACAATGACGCAACAAGGAGTGACAAGAAACTGGGTCATTATATACGCAGACAGGGGGTAACGAGACGAGGAACAGCTGGGTAACACAGGTGGATGCAGATTGCAGGATACACTGGGAAAACACACACAGGTGAGAGCAATGGGTAATCACAGGGACAAGTCACACAAGGAGAAACCAAACACAAAACCTAACAGCAAACAATGACAGAAGGGGGGAAAATAAGTATGTGAATCCTCTGCGTAAGGAGACTTAAAGAGCAACTGAAACCAATTTTTACCAAAAAATTTAAGTCGGGTGTGTGCCCAATCACCGATGAGTGGTTAAAAGCTGCCCTGCCCAATATAAAACACACACCTGGTAAGAATTGTCTTGATGAGAAGCTTTGTCTGATGTGCATCATGGCTCAGTGAAAAGAGCTGTCTGATCAAGGATTGTTAATTTGTATAAAGCTGGGAGAGGATACAAAACCATCTCTAAAAGTCTGGATGTTAATCAAAGTTGTCTACAAATAGAGATAGTTTGGCACTGTTGCTTCTCTCACAATGAGTGGCCTTCCACCAAAGGTGATGGCAAGAGTTCAGCGCAGAATACTCAGAGAGGTAAAAAGAACCCTACAGTGTCTGCTAGAGACTTACAGGCACACTGGCAAAATCCAATATCTATGCAAAAAAATCAACTATATGTAAAAATATGGCCAAGAATGCCACTGCTGTCTAAAAAAAAATATTGTTGTTCATTTAATGTTCGCAAAAAGGCACTTGGATACTCTACAGAAGTTTTGCCAAAATATTTTGTGGACTGATGAAACCAAAGTTGAATGGTTCGGGAGCAACATACAACGTCATGTGTGGAGGAAAAATGGAACAGCTCACCAACATCAACACCTCATCACCACCGTGAAGCATGGCATCATGATTTGGGGCGTTTTTGCTGACTCAGGGCCTGGACAACTTGCAATCATTAATGGAAGAATGAATTCAAAAGTTTTGCAGGAAAACCTGAGGCCGTCTGTCAGACAGTTGAAGCTAAAAAGAAGATGGATGCTGCAACAAGACAATGATCCAAAACACAGAAGTAAATCAACTTCAGAAGAACAAAATACATGTTCTGGAGTGGCCATGTCAAAGCCCAGACTTGAACCTCAATAAGATGCTGTGGCATGACCTAAAGACAGTGATTCGTGCCAGACATCCCAGGAATCTGACTGAACTACAACAGTTTTGTAGCAAAAAATGGGCCAAGATTATTCCTAATCGATGTGCCTGACTAATCTTCAGCTAGAAGTGTCTGGTTGAAGTTATTGCTGCCAAAGGGGGGTCCACAAAATATTAAATGTGATGGTTCACTTACCCCCCCCCCCCTCTGTCATTGTTTGCTTGGCCTTCATGTAAAGTTTGACCAAAACCTAGGTTGTGAGTAGTCAAACGAAGCGCCTTCGAACACTAAACACAACGATGTTGATCTGAGATTGGTATGACATTCCTTATCGGAAATAACACTCAAAATATACTTTATTAAAAGAAATATTCTGACAAGCCAATATGAAACATGGCCCACATATAAGTTCTGACCAAAACCCATGATGTGGGTATTCAAACAAATCGCCTTCAAACACTAAACACACCGAGGTTGGTCTCAGGTCGATACGACGTTCCTGATCGGAGAGATCGTTCAAAATGTGCTTACAAGTATTTTCGCGGGAAAACGCTTTGTTTTGGATTACTGTTATTCCCTACTTGCATACTATCCTCATTAAAATATGAAAACTTATAGCTGTTTGGGTGGTTTTAGTTAAAGCAGATTGTTTTTTTTTTATCTGTGTGATTTTGACAAATTTTATGCAGAAATGTGAGAAATTCCAAAAGGTTTAGATACTTTTTCATACCACTGTATTCACAAAGTGAAGTGTGGTAGTTAGTAAAAGAATAACACTAAACATTAAAAACATCCACTAGCGATGATACACGGCCAATCTCTCCCAGTCAAAATGAACATGACGTCTATGACCGTCAAAGGCAGCCCAGAAGACCTTATTCTACAACAGTTCATTATTCATGAGGCAAAATCTCAGTCTAGTCTTACACAAGCGGCTTGTCATTCCCATGATGCTTTGCTTGGTCAGGAAAGGCAAGAATGACAATTATCTAAAACACAATTAAAACGTTCTTCATCTGATTATTTTTAATGAGATAAAGCACAGGAGTCACATTGACATCACACGCCACCTTCTGTGGACGCCTCGATGCGCGTGCTTAACTCAGAACTAAACCTGTTACGCACAGGAAGTGAGGTCACATATTGAGCGTTCAGAAAATGGGAGCAAAATCGGAGGAAAAGCAACAACTTGGAGTTTTTAATGTGGTTTTATCTATCGACGATCTGAGGCTCTTGAACTTTTTGTTTCCTTTTGTATATACTGTAACTGTATCTGATGGGGAAAGTCACATTTTCACTACTATTGTAAACATTTTAAACAAAAAATATACAGAACGAGCCAGTATTTTGAAGAAAAATATTTCCGTTATAAATCTTCCTGAATACAGTTGTGGTCAAAAGTTTACATACACTTGTGAAGAACATAATGTCATGGCTCTCTTGAGTTTCCAGTTATTTCTACAACTCTGTTTTTTCTCTGATAGAGTGATTGGAACAGATACTTCTTTGTCACAAAAAACATTCATGAAGTTTGGTTCTTTTATGACTTTATTATGGGTGAACAGAAAAAAGTGATCAAATCTGCTGGGTCAAAAATATACTGTACATACAGCAGCGCTAATATTTGGTAACATGTCCCTTGGCCATTTTCACTTCAATTAGGCGCTTTTGGTAGCCATCCACAAGCTTCTGGTTGAATCTTTGACCACTCCTCTTGACAGAATTGGTGCAGTTCAGTTAAATTTGATGGCTTTCTGACATGGACTTGTTTCTTCAGCATTGTCCACAAGTTCTCAATGGGGTTTTAGTCAGGCCATTTGAAAACCTTAATTCTAGCCTGATTTAGCCATTTCATTACTTTTGATGTGTGTTTGGGGTCATTGTCCTGTTGGAACACCCAACTGCGCCCAAGACCCAATCTTCGGGCTGATGACGTTAGGTTATCTTGAAGAATTTGAAGGTAATCCTCCTTCTTCATTATCCCATTTACTCTCTGTAAAGCACCAGTTCCATTGGCAGCTAAACAGCCCCACAGCATAATACTACCACCACCGTGCTTGACGGAAGGCATGGTGTACTTGGTGTTATAGGCCTCACCTTTTCTCCTCCAAACATATTGCTGGGCATTGTGGCCAAACAGCTGGATTTTTGTTTCGTCTGACCACAGAACTTTCCTCCAGAAGGTCTTATCTTTGTCCATGTGATCAGCAGCAAACTTCAGTTGAGCCTTAAGGTGCCGCTTTTGGAGCAAGGGCTTCCTTCTTGCACGGCAGCCTCTCAGTCCATGGAGATGCAAAACACGCTTGACTGTGGACACTGACACCTGTGTTCCAGCAGCTTCTAATTCGTGGCAGATCTGCTTTTTGGTGATTCTCGGTTGAATCTTCACCCTCCTGACCAATTTTCTCTCAGCAGCATGTGATAGCTTGCGTTTTCTTCCTGATCGTGGCAGTGACAAAACAGTGCCATGCACGTTATACTTACAAACAATTGTTTGCACTGTTGTTCTTGGGACCTGCAGCTGCTTTGAAATGGCTCCAAGGGACTTTCCTGACTTGTTCAAGTCAATGATTCGCTTTTTCAGATCCATGTATGTATATTTTTGACCCAGCAGATTTGATCACTTTTTCTGTTAACCCATAATAAAGTCATAAAAGAACCAAACTTCATGAATGTTTTTTGTGACAAAGAAGTATCTGTTCCAATCACTCTATCGGAGAAAAATCAGAGTTGTAGAAATAACTGGAAACTCAAGAGAGCCATGACATTATGTTCTTCACAAGTGTATGTAAACCTTTGACCACAACTGTATGTACACCACGGTTCTAACTTAGACCCCAAACATTTGAACGGTAGCCCTACATTATTCTGCAAAATTTGTTGGTAGTCTTCAGACTTCATAATGCCGTGCACACGGTCAAGCAGTCCAGTGCCAGAGGCAGCATAGCAACCCCAAAACATCAGGGAATCTGCGCCACGTTTGACTCTGGGGAAGAAGTTCTTCTTCCTGTAAACTCTATGTTAATTCCTTTTCCCATAAAGCTCTACTTTTGTCTCATCTGACCAGAGAACATTCTTCCAAAATTTTTTGGCTTTCTCAGGTAAGTTTTGACACACGCCAGCCTGGGTTTTTTTTTAGTATCTGGGTCAGAAGTGGGGTCTTCCTGGGTATCCCTCGGACTGCGGGACAGCTTGAACTTGTGCAGATGTTAGTCAGAGTTCTTTATCCACTATCCAGACAATGTTTTGTTGAAATCCCTCATCAATTTTTCTTTCGCATCCACATCTAGGGAGGTTAGCCACAGTGCCATGGGCTTTACACTTATTGATGACACTGCGCACGGTACACACGGGAACATTTAGCTCTTTGGAGATTGCCCATGCTTCCTCACAATGTTGCTTCTGAAGTCCTCAGACAATTCTTTGGTCTTCTTTCTTTTCTCCATCCTCAATGTGGTACACACAAGACACAGGAGAGAGGTTGAGTCAACTTTAATCCATTTTAATTGGCTGCAAGTGTGATTCAGTTATTGCCACCACCTGTTATGTGCCACAGGTAAGTAACAAGTGCTGTCAATGACACAAAATAGAGAAGCATGATATGCTTTTTCAAAAGGTACCAATATTTTTGTCCGGACGATTTGTGGAGTTTTGTGTAAAAGGATAATGATTTCATTTATTTCCATTTTCTTTTGTGTTTTTTTTTTTTTCATTGCAAACAAAATAGATTAAGATATATCTACCAAAGCATTTGTAATTGCATCATTTTCTGGGAGAAATTGAGCATTATCTGACAGATTTGAGGGGTGCTAATACTTTTGGCCAGCACTGTAGTTGGAAACCTTTATTCATTTATTTTTGGAGTAAAATTTTACAGACGAAAACATTTTTGGTAAACAACCGCTAAAACTTGATTTTTCGTCAACAAAAACTAGACAAAGCCAAATTTGATATGACTGATATGACAAGGACACCCCCCCAAATGTCCCCAAATGACCTGATATGACAAGGACACCCCCCCAAATTTCTCCAAATGACCTGATATGACCAGGACACGCCCCCCCCAAATGTCCCCAAATGACCTGATATGATCAGGACACGCCCCCCAAATGTCCCCAAATGACCTGATATTACCACGACACGTCCCCCAAATGACCTGATATGATCAGGACACGCCCCCCAAATGTCCCCAAATGACCTGTTATGACCAGGACACGCCCCCCAAATGTTCCTAAATGACCTGATATGATCAGGACACCCCCCCCCAAATGTCCCTCAATGACCTGATATGATAAGGTAACGCCCCCCAAATGTCCCCAAATGACCTGATATGACCAGGTTACGCCCCGCAAATGTCCCCAAATGACCTGATATGACTAGGACATGCCCCTCAAATGTCCCCAAATGACCTGATATTACTAGGACACGCCCCCCCAATGTCCCCAAATTACCTGATATGACCAGGACACGCCCCCCAAATGTTCCCAAAAGACCTGATATGACCAGGACACGCCCCCCAAATGTTCCTAAATGACCTGATATGATCAGGACACCCCCCAAATGTCCCCCAATGACCTGATATGATAAGGACACGCCCCACAAATGTCCCCAAATGACCTGATATGACCAGGACACGCCCCGCAAATGTCCCCAAATGACCTGATATGACTAGAACATGCCCCTCAAATGTTCCCAAATGACCTGATATTACTAGGACACGCCCCCCAAATGTTCCTAAATGACCTGATATGATCAGGACACGCCCCCCCAAATGTACCCAAATGACATGATATGATCAGCACACGCCCCAAAAATGTCCGCAAATGACCTGATATGGCCAGCACATGCCCCGCAAATGTCCCCAAATGACCTGATATGACCAGGACACCCCCCCAAATGTCCCTTAATGACCTGATATGACCAGGACATGCCCCCCAAATGTTCCCAAATGACCTGCTATGATTAGGACACGCCCCCCAAATGTCCCCAAATCAACAGGAAGTGACCTCCCCAAACATACCTGGGCGGGGCTAAGATCTGTATCTCCACACAGCAAAGACCGAGATTAATTTCTCCAGAAATTGATGTTTCTAGTCGAAAATAATGTTCTGTTTTCATGCTCAGTGAGAATAATCAACAAGTCGGCATTGTCCTTGTCGACGCTACAATATGTGGTCGTCAGTCGATGTTCATTCTAAATATTTGGAAACCTTTATTCATTTATTTTTGGAGTAAAATTTTACAGACGAAAACATTTTTAGTAAACGTCAACTAAAACTAGACGAATTGGTCTTGAGTTTTCGTCAACTAAAACTAGATGAAGTCACATTTTGAGATGATTGAAATATGCCTTAGACTTATAAGCATTATCGTCCAAAAGACTAAGACGAAAATTCAAAGGGCTGCCAAAAACAACACTGGCTGAAAGACAAGACCGGACGTCAATCAGCGTCAACGGCAGCCGACGGGTCGATAAAAGAATTCCTGTTGCCGGGAGCTGGGTTTGTTTCCCGGCCTATTCTTAGCTTTTATGAAGACTGTGACAACACAACACAATCTATTATTCATTAAGCATCCACAATATAACATTTAAAGCACTTTTTTTGTGTGAGGTCAGCGCGATTTGGCGCCTATTGCTAATATCTGTACGATGGCGGCCCTGAGTCAGCGGCATTTGAATATGCAACGCTTTACAGCACGGTTCCAATATTCCCCTTTTGTGCTGACATCAATGGCGGCGCTATTAAAGACACTATTTCATTATCGGCGCCTCGTCCTCCTCGCCGCTTCTTATTTACCACGCGGGCGTATATAAAGTGTACGTATACTAAGCGGCGAGCGCTTTAATGAGGCGCTATCTGCGGCGCCAACATGTCTTCCTCCCAATGAGATTGCGAGGCGTTTTTCCCGCAGATTTTTATCCGCACGTCGCCGGCGTGTCCATGAAATATGCATTTCATATCTCTTTCATTTCATTAACATAATTTAATTTGTGTTTTGCATTCCGCGCATAATACATATTTGATTTACAAAACAAATATTTCCATTAGAAAATGAATTTGGCGGGCGACTGAAAAGATGTATTGTAAAGAAATAAGAAAAGAGGAATTGTATTATCTTTGACTGGGGCCAAAACGCACAAATACATTTCATATTTCCTCAGTTCGTGTATGCGTGCGTGCACGCGCGTGGACATTATGTAAATACCGCGGCAATGAAAGCTGGCAGTTTATTGCCCAAAGTTTACAGCGATATCGCAAAGATTGATTTACAAGCAGCTCGTCTTTACTTACGACTACTATCATTATTACTGTTATAAATATGATTATTAATGTATACGTTGGATAGAACGAGTAAACACCTCTGTTGTAATGTCAGCTTTTAGTAGAGACATACAACATTTCCTCAGTATGGTCATCCAGCTGCATGAAGACTAGCGCGCCCAAGTTAGGTTAACCCTTTAACGGCGAACGTTCGGCTCGGAGGCGATACTTGTAAAGAAATCAACTGTGTGCATGCATAACAGTGTATGCATAATGTGAAAAACACAGGTGATGCTCCAGAATGAAGTCACCCCAAAGAGAGAGGTAAAAAGAGACACACTTGACAACCAGGACCTTCACAATGTATTTCAGACTAACTAGCTAGAAACAGCTAAGTAGCAGTGTTATTTTAGAGCTGGGATGTAACTTTTGACCGCAAAACAACAAAGGTTAGATGTGCGCTGAAATTGTCTGTAGCACATCTGTGGAAACTTCACCGTGAATATGTCAACATTTTTTGTATTTTTATATTTTTACATACAGTTGGGCAAATAAGTATTTAGTCAACCACCAATTGTGCAAGTGCTCCTACTTGAAAAGATTAGAGAGGCCTGCAATTGTCAACATGGGTAAAACTCAACCATGAGAGACAGAATAAGGAAAAAAAACAGAAAACCACATTGTTTGATTTTTTAAGAATTTATTTGCAAATTAGAGTGGACAATAAGTATTTGGTCACCTACAAACAAGCAAGATTTCTGGCTGTCAAAGAGGTCTAACTTCTTCTAACGAGGCTCCACTCGTTACCTGTATTAATTTCACTATCGGTATAAAAGACACCTGTCCACAACCTCAGTCAGTCACACTCCAAACTCCGCTATGGCCAAGACCAAAGAGCTGTCGAAGGACACCAGAGACAAAATTGTAGACCTGCACCAGGCTGGGAAGACTGAATCTGCAATAGGTAAAACGCTTGGTGTAAAGAAATCAACTGTGGGAGCAATTATTAGAAAATGGAAGACATACAAGACCACTGATGAACTCCCTCGATCTGGGGCTCCATCTCACCCCGTGGTGTCAAAATAATAAGAATGGTGAGCGAAAATCCCAGAACCACACGGGGGGACCTAGTGAATGACTTACAGAGAGCTGGGACCACAGTAACAAAGGCTACTATCAGTAAAACAATGCGCCGCCAGGGACTGAAATCCTGCACTGCCAGACGTGTCCCCCTGCTGAAGAAAGTACACGTCCAGGCCCGTCTGCGGTTCGCTAGAGAGCATTTTGATGATCCAGAAAAGGACTGGGAGAATCAGATGAAACCAAAATAGAACTTTTTGGTAGAAACACAGGTTCTCTAGTTTGGAGGAAAAAGAATACTGAATTGCACCATACCCACTGTGAAGCATGGGGGTGGAAACATTATGCTTTGGGGCTGTTTGTCTGCAAAGGGACCAGGACGACTGACGTCTGTGTAAAGGAAAGAATGAATTGGGCCATGTATCGAGAGATTTTAAGTGAAAATCTCCTTTGAGGTTTAGCCAGAGTGACAATTACAGGCCTCTCTAATATTTTCAAGTTCAGCTTTATTGTCAAATATGCATATATGTAGAACATACAGCACAGATGAAGTGGGAGAACTTGCACAATTAGTGGTTGACTAAATACTTTTTTGCCCCACTGTAGATACATTTCCTCAGTATAGTCATCCACCTGCATAAAGAGCAGCGCAGCCAAGTTAGGTTAACCCTTTTCAATTCAATTCAATTTTATTTGTATAGCCCTGGATCACAACAACGTTGTCTCAAAGGGCTTTGCAGAGGCAATATGATACACAATCAGAAACAGCAAATGAAGCAACAAAGATGAATAGATACAGTTCAAGTCCTGGGTTTCCCCCATCCTTAGACCCTCCATGTCGGCAAGGAAAAACTCCCAAAACCCCAGAGTCTTTGGGAGAAAATGAGAAACCTTGGGGAGTACCACAGTCAGGAGAGATCCACTCCCAGGACGGATAGACAGGAAGCCCCAGGACCGCTAATGGGAATTAGCAGGCCAAGTTACAGTCCGTAAAGATTCAGTGGAGTAAAGGAACAAGAAGAGGTCCATCTAGCCAGATGAGACGGGGGTAGCAACGAGGACGTCCATCCAGCCAGTGGTCCGGACAGTCAGGAGGCTGAAGCTGAAAAATAGCTGCAGGAGGGGGGAAAGGGGGCACCGGGTGACTAGTGATGAAGAGACTAGACAACTAGATAATAACATTGGAAAATAGATATAAAGTAAGATAAGTGGTAGGTAGAGTGAGAAAAAGGAGATAGATCTCAGTGGCTGTACTTCCCCCAGCTTTATAGCTTCTAGTGCAGCTTAGACTAAACTTTGAGCCTACTCCGTCTTCAACTAGCCTGATCATAAGCTTTGTTGAATAGGAACGTTTTCAATCTAATTTTAAATGTGCAGACTGTCTCGGCTTCTTTAATACTAGCTGGAAGCTGATTCCATAAAACAGGGGCTTGGTGGCTAAAGGCTCTAGCTCCGACAGTACTTTTAGAAACCCTGGGAACTACCAGTAGACCTGCATTCTGAGAACGGAGTGTTCTGTTGGGGCAGTATGGAACCAGAGCATCGGTGAGATAAGATGGCCCCAACCCATTAATGGTCTTAAATGTAAGAAGGAGGATTTTAAATTTATAAAGTAAAGTTCTGATTGGTATGTACCTATAAGAACCTCCTAAATTCAAGGTGGTCACGCCCAAATGCAACAAGGCAACAATTGGCTAACTCGCATAGCAAAACTCAACTTGCATAAATGCTATATAATGCTAATGTTTACATAAACTGGCCAACTTGCATAGCAAAAGTCGCTAGCTTAAATGCTATATAAGGCTAATGCTTACCAGATAGTTTCTGGTGCTCAGTAGAAACATCTAAATCTAGTGCGGACCAGATTGCTTAAATTTATTTGAATTCATTCAATGTCCCTTTAGGGCATGGGTGTCCAAACCTGTCCTCAAGGGCCGTTGTGGGTCCTGGTTTTTGTTCCTACCAATCGAGCACAGACAGTTTAACCAATGAAGTTTGTGCTAAAACAAACAGCACCTGACTGCAATCAACTGATTACACTTGTGAGACACCAGATTGGTGAAAAGATGTCGTCTTGTTTTGTAGGAATGAAATCCAGCACCCACTGCGGCCCTATGTGGAATAGTTTGGACACCACTGCTTTAGGGGCTCCATGCTCATTTTTTGGGACACCATTTATTTATATTTCAATCAAATTTTAAAATTTGGGGGTGGAGGGGAATTTGCATCTGATTCACTGCCATTGAGGCAGGGCCGGCCCAGGCCATTTGGGGGCCCTAAGCAAAAGGCCCACATTTTTGGCCCACCATTTTGTCACAGTGTACTGTGAAACCCATACATGCAATCCAGCCTATATGTCCATATTTTGTATATTAATCAGATTTTGTTGCACTTCATTCTTCAAACTTCTCACTCCAAATGATTGTCAGTACTAACAGTAGATAACGCCAAATCTTTTACTAAAAGAGGAAAGAAGTTAAGGAAGAACTTATATTTTTTAATCTTGTAATCAAGTATCAAAACTCACAAAAGTCAAATAAAGCAAACTGTAGTAAACAAAATAGAATATAAATTAAACAATTGCCAGATTGCGCAGTATCTGCCCCCAAGTGGTCAGGGGCCCAAAGCAGCTGCATAGTCTGCGTAAAGGCTGGGCCGGCCCTGCATTGAGGCTGAACGACATTGAATCCAGTGATATTTGGCATTGAGTGATCATGTTCATGTTGACGGCGACAGATGCCAAATCCAGTTGACTCCCAGTCAAAATGGATTGGACGTGTGTTGCAGTCTATGGCAGCCAATGAATTCAATTCACGCCATTTTCATTCCTTGACTTTCAACAATATCTGTCCTGCTTTTAATTTCAATTTATTCTAACAATCTGACATTTTTTTCCCCCCTCGGCGCTGCTTTTAATTAAAAGACGTCACCTGTCCGGGCTAAAGGCTATCGGGAACGTCAACGATAGGAGTCGAAAACGGAGCGGCGGCGGGCGGATAAGAGCGGCGCTCCAAAGCCTCTCCGGCGACTGGCTGCTATTCATTTGGCTTATCTTCCCGTTTAAAGAAATCCAGGTAGAAGTGCGACAGATCCCGGGATTTAATGAGCTCAACACGTAAAAAGAACGTCAAAACACGTCTCTCCGCCGTAAGAAAGCGGGAGGGCCCGGGGTGACGGGAGCTGGAAGCCAAACGGCGAGATCGGCGTTCCCGCCGAACCGGCATTAGCGCGGATTTCCGGCGGGTTTGACGTGCGGCAGGTGGAGGAGCGGGAGGAGGAGGCCTTCGCTCACGATCAGGATATTCCAACTTTTTAAGTCGCTGACGGCTCGCGAGATAACATCGAGCGACGACTCTGAGCAAACGGGTTGAGAAGTGCAAGGAGCGACATCACGTGGAAGGAGGTCGAATCAGGAGAAACTGTCACGCCAGATGATTCCTGACAGGAGGTCACTGCACTCAATCACCTCGTTACAAGTACACTTCATTATACCTTTCTTGCAAATTCATCCTCCCCTCAGCTACTTTCTACTTATTCTTTCACCCTCTAAATCCGATGCCTGTCGGTCTTCCCTTCTTTCTTTGCCTTCTTTCCCCTCATTTCTCCTGCACCCCCATTTCTTAATTCCTATACTGTATCTCCATTCTTTTCCTTCCTGGACGTACTTTTAAAACCACCAGAAACAGTGGCGCCACCAGGGGGTGGCCAGGGGTGGCATCAGTTATGCATTTCATCCCAAATGCACAGCCAGGACTATGGACTATGGATTTTAGACTATGCACATTAAATCAGGGGTCCCCATCTGTCGACATTTGCTACCGGGCCGCACAGAAATAATATTTTATTAACGACCGCATTTTGGCCGAATTAACTTTGACCTGTGCCCCTGCTTAACACATCAATATCCCTGTCGACACTAGATATAATACTACAGTTGGGTTGTTCCGATCATGTTTTTTTGCTCCCGATCCGATCCCGATCGTTTTAGTTTGAGTATCTGCCGATTCCGATATTTCCTGATCCGATTGGAATTGAATCAGGAGCAATAAAAAAGCAATCATTCCCGATAATTTTTCCCGATCCAATGCATTAAGAAAAAAATGACTAAAACTCGGACGAATATATACATTCAACATACAGTACAAAAGTACTGTATTTGTTTATTATGACAAGAAAAAGTATTATTACGGCGAAAAAGGGCACCTGACTAGCCAGAAGATGAGCCTCAAACCTCGAAGACCCACGAACAGCGAAGGAGTGGATTTGTGACCCGTTTGTGAATAAACCGAGTGATTCGAGCATGTCTGTGCAACAGGAGGATCAACTTGTAGAGATCGCAAATGACGGCAACCTTAAACGTACATTTGAGACAATTGAAGTCATTCCGTAATATCCTGACAGCGCTTCGAGAACACTGAAAACCTTGCTACAGTTTCTAACATCGTATCTTTGTGAAGCGGGCTTCTTAATAAATGCTAAACGACATGGAAAAGGTGTTAACGGTGAGCTAGCGGTGTGCAGCTAACATGGCAGGATGGGTCTGAGGAGAACTTTTGTCCATCCACGATCAAACATAAGTTAATATTCCTTTCTTTAAAGAAAGTTTGTAGTGTTTAATTTGGAATCGCTGCCATCGCTGCCATTTTTCATGTTACGCGCATGCGCTGAACCGCATAGTTGCAGTTTTTGATGGGTTGCAAAATTTGTCCAAAATCTCCTACATCGGCGAAACGTCCTACATTAGTCAAATTTGACACCCAAAGTACTACCATGCGCTCTAAACTTGTTTTGTTTAGATTAGGGCTGTCAAACAATTATAATTTTTAATCGAGTTAATTACAGCTTAAAAATTAATTAATCGTAATTAATCGCAATGCATCACAATTCAAACCATCTATAAAATATGCTATATTTTTCTGTAAATCATTGTTGGAATGGAAAGATAAGACACAAGATGGATATATACATTCAACATACGGTACATAAGGACTGTATTTATTATAACAATAAATCAACAAGATGGCATTAACATTATTAACATTCTGTTAAAGTGATCCATGGATAGAAAGACTTATGTTATCTTAAATGTTAGTGCAAGTTATAGAAATTTTATATTAAAACCCCTCTTAATGTTTTCGTTTTAATAAAATTTGTAAAATTTTCAATCAAAAAATAAACTAGAAGCCACCATTGTTTATGTCAATAATTACTTACACAATGCTCATGGGTGCTGAAGCCTATAAAATCAGTCGCACCCAAGCGCCAGCAGAGGGCGGCAAAACTCCATAAAACACAATTAACATGTGGGCATTTCAGTGTACTGTCATTTAAATCTGTCTGAGCGGGGCATGTGCGTTAATTGCGTCAAATATTTTAACGTGATTAATTTAAAAAATTAATTACCGCCCGTTAACGCGATCATTTTGACAGCCCTAGTTTAGATGCATACAAGAATAACGCAGTGAAAAAAATGCCTGCAGAAAATACTTAAATGTGGCTCCTGTGTGAGGGTGCTCCGTGAGTACGGGGTACCGAGCCCCTTGGTAAGGGCTGTTCGGTTCCTGTACGATTAGTTTCAGAGTTTGGTCCGCATTGCTGGCAGAAAGTCGAATTCGTTTCCCAGGGAGAGTTGGACTCTGCCAAGCCTGCCCTTTGTCACCAATTCTGTTCATAATTTTTATGGACAGAATTTCTAGGTGCAGCCGAAGCGTTGAGGGGGTCCGGTTTGGTGACCTAAGCACTGCATCTCTGCTTTTTGCAGATGATGTAGTGCTGTTGGCTTCATCAAGCCGTGACCTCCAACTCTCACTGGAGCGGTTCGCGGTCAAGTGTGAAGCAGTTGGGATGAAGTTCAGTGCCTCCAAATCCAAGACCATGGTCCTCAGTCGGAAAAGGGTGGAGTGCCATCTCCGGGTCGGGGATGAGATCCTGCCCCGAGTGGAGGAGTTCAAGTATCTTGGGGCCTTGTTCACATGTGAGGGTAGGAGGGAGCGGGAGATCGACAGGCAGATCGCTGCAGCGTCTGCAGGAATGTGGACTGTGCACCGGTCGAGAGAGTTGAAGAAGGAGCTAAGCCAAAAGGCACAGCTCTCGATTTACCAGTCCATCCACGTTCCTACCCTCAACTATGGTCACGAGCTGTGGGTCATGAACAAAAGAACAAGATCTTGGACACCCTGCGTTTCCTCCGCAGGGTGTCCGGGTTCTCCCTTAGAGATAGGTTGAGAAGCCCGGTCATCAGGGAGGGACTCGGCGTCGAGCTGAGGTGGCCCGGGCATCTGATTTGGATGCCTCCCTGGACGCCTCCCTGGAGAGGTGTTCCGGGCATGTCCCACCAAAAGGGAGGCCAAGGGAATTACCCAGGACACGCTGAAGAGACTATGTCTCTTAGCTGGCCTGGGAATGCCTTGGGATCCCTCTGGAGGAGCTGGTTAAAGTGGCTTGGGAGATGGAAGTCTGGGCTTCCCTGTCAAAGCTGCTGCCCCCGCGACCTGACCCTGGAGTGAGCGGAAGATGATGGAAAGATGGATGGACGTACTCTTCTTCTGTCAACTCTTTCTCTTTGACGACTTTCTTCACGTTTATTTTTTCCTCCGGCTTCAATGACCACCTCCTTTTTCTTCTCCCCACTCTCTCCATTCCCCTCGCTGTTCTTCAAAACATCAGCTCCTTCTTTCCCTCCTCTTCCTCTCTTCTGGCGGTTCTTCGCTCCCCGCCGCCACGGCAACAGCGAGCGCCCATTGTTGTGGCAGTCGCGCGAGGGAGGTGACCTTGTTGGCTAATTAACATCTTATTGTGACTTTAATTAGACAGACTAAAGCGGCGGACCTGAGGATGAGGAGGCATTAAATGGCGCACCTGCTCGAAGGCTGCGGGCGCGCCTCCGCGGGGAGGCCCGGCCGCCTTCCAAGCGGCATCGAGTCGTTAAGGAAGCTATTTCCGCACTTGGCTCCCGCTTTCTCGCCGTTCCTCGTCGGAAACAAAGTTGCTCATCGGCTGGCTGGCGCGGGCCCAGACGAGCGGCGTCTCCGGCCCCTCCGGTGCCTCAACACCCCCCCCCGCCGTACTTTTTCTTGATGTTTTCATCTCGCTCGCTGCTCCCTCGCCGACGTTCGCGTTTGCTTTATTTGCATGCGGGCCAAAAATAAAAGAACATGTTTGTTGTTCACACAAACGTTGTATGTCAATCAAACGTTTCACTGAAGGGTAGGGAAAGGGTCCTTTTCACCCTTTGTAGGGCACTTATTTAACTTATTGGCTGCCATTGACGGCAATCCATTTGAGCGCGTATTAAGAATGTGTATTTGTAATGCATTGAAAATATCCTATGATGGGTCAAATTCATCAATATGATAAATAGTAGGGTTGTTTCAATCATGTTTTTTTGCTCCCGATCTGATCCCGATTGTTTGATAGGTGGCCTACTTCACGGTGGTCTTTGATCCTCATTTAGTAAATTTTTTATAACGTTTTTGGCTCGGCTATGGTTTTTTAAATTTTTTTTTTTAAATGCATTTATTGCTACCGTGGAACGAAAGTGCAATTCTGTATCGTTTGACCAAAAAAATGTGTGTTAAATGTCAACATGAGTGTTATAAAAAGCAATTAAAAACAGGTTGTTTTTAAAAGTTGTCAAGTTCCTCCTAAACAGGGAGCAGCATTATTTTTCCGCCCCTTATTAAAGTAAGCGCAGATGTACCGAATCAATTGTCCCGCACCAAACTCGACACGTCCGCTAATTAGAAGCGTCCCGATTGGCCGAGCTCGCGTGCCATCCATCAGACGGGCGAGCGAGCGAAGACCGCGCGGCCAGATGGCGTCAAACGTAAAAAAAGAATGAAAAATGGCGATGGCGTAAAAAGGAGGAGAGGGGTTAAGGAGGATGAGGAGGCAGAGGAAGAGGACGACATATTGCCTCGTGTTATCGTGAAGGGCACATGGCGGATTAAGGCCGCCGCCGTTTGACGCCATCTTTTGTGCGTTCTGTGCACTTCAAACGAGCTCGGCGCTCACAGTCTAATTAGGCGCCGTAATTGCGCCGGATGAGGCGGGCGCGCTGGTGGTCTCGCGCGAGGCGGGTCGTCTTTCGGGCCTGTTGACCGCGATAGACATCCGATCCATTTGAAAGGGTCGAAATATTCGGCTGATATCGGCCAATCTTGGAAGAAGTCCATAAATTGGCCCGATATATCATATGTATTGACCTGTATGAGAAATATCAGGAGCAAACAGCTAACATAAGTTCTTCTATTATATCGGCTGACCTTTATTACCTATACAATGAACATAAGTTATCCGATTATATCGGCTAATATCATGCGATCTTGGAAAAAAGTCCAAATTGGCACAATATATCAGCCGGTCAACATATGTATTGACCTTTATAAGAAAGATCGGAAGCAAACAGCTAACATAAGTTCTTCTATTATATCGGCCCGATATATCGGCTGACCTTTATTAAAAAGATCGTTACCCAAACAAATACCATAACAATTATCCGATTATATCGGCTGATATCGGGTGATCTTGAAAAAAGTCCATAAATCGGCCCGAAACATATCTGTTGACCTTTAGAAGAAAGATCGGCAGCAAACAGCATAAATTCTTCTATTTAATCGGTTAAATATTGACCGATGACCGATCTTGAAACAAAAAGGATATATATCAGCTGGATATACAGTGGTATGATCTGAACCTTTTGGAATTTCTCACATTTCTGGAAAAAAATCACAATCAAATGTGATTGGAATTTTTTTCAAAATCATACAGATGAAAAAAAAAACAGTATATATTTTTTTTTTTTAGCTATCATTAAAATTGCCAGTAGCGGACAAGATTGATCATTTGAGATACTGGCCACTAATTAAAGTATAACTGGAGCGGACATGGGCCAGATGTATGACAAATTTTGGCCCAATTTTGTAAAACGGTGTCATTTTTAACAATGGCCTTAACTCAGTAGGGAGTCACTAGCTGGATCAGCAACAAGTTTTGGGCCAGAACTGGCCCAAAATAGCAGAAACTACATTAACGTACAGTGGAAAGAAAAAGTATCTGAACCTTTTGGAATATCTCACATTTCTGGAAAAAAAATCACAATCAAATGTGGTTGGAATTTTTTTCAAAATCACACAGATAAAAAAAAAGTTTTTTTTTTTTTTTTTTTTTTAAAGCTATCATTAAAGTTGCCAGTAGCGGGCAGGATTGATCATTTGAGATACTCTCAAATATTAAATCAGATATTAAAGTATAACTGGAGGGGACATGGGCCAGATATATGACAAGTTTTGGCCCAATTTTGTAAAATGGTGTCATTTTGAACAATGGCCTTAACTCAGTAGGGAGTCACTAGCTGGATCAGCAACAAGTTTTGGGCCAGAAGATAGCAGAAAGTACATTGACATACAGTGGAAGAAAAAAGTATCTGAACCTTTTGGAATTTCTTACATTTCTGCATAGAATCATCATCAAATGTGATTGGAATTTTTTTCAAAATCACACAGATGAAAAAAAAAACTGTCTGCTTTAACTAAAACCACCCAAACATTTATATGTGTTCATATTTTAATCAGGATAGTATGGAAACGAAGGAATTCGGCCTCCCAGCCAAGCCGCCGGAACTGCGACAGCCAAACCAGTAGGCGTCCCGCTGGAGCCGTCCCCAGCAAGTAGGCCGGGAAGCCCAAACTCTGCGCGTTCACTCCAGCGTTAACCCTTTGTACTGACTCCATTTTGAATGATTTAAAGAAAGCTCACCGAGAACAGGTTGACAATTTATCCGTTGACAGTGATCAAAAAGCAAGGCAAAAACAGACAACGGAGAGGCAATACTGGATCCAGGGTCAGCCAAACAACGGCTACATCTAAAATGTCCTCGAGAAGTGACAGTTGTTATCTAAATTTTCAGTCTTTTGAAAGCTGCAGTGGAGTGGGCCGGGCAGAAGGCGTGCCTAGGTGTTGTCTTGGGATCATCCTTCTCTGTCTGTGTATCCTGGTTCTGTTGGACCTGAGCGCAGCCTTTGACACAATCGACCATAATATCTTATTGCAGAGATTAGAATGTGACATAGGCATTAGAGGAGCAGCCCTCTGCTGGTTTAAATCATGTTTATCTAATAGGTACCAGTTTGTCAATGTAAACCAACAATCATCATCGTACTCTAGAGTTAGTTATGGTGTGCCGCAAGGATCTGTCCTCGGGCCCATCTTGTTTACACTGTATATGCTTCCTCTAGGTAATATCATCGGAAAACATAGCATTAACTTTCATTGTTACGCTGACGACACATAACTGTATTTATCAATTAAACCTGAGCAGGTCAGGCAAGTAGAAAAACTAAGCGCCTGCGTCCGAGATATAAATACCTGGATGAGCACTAACTATCTTCTGCTTAACCCTGAAAAGACAGAAGTCCTTATAATAGGCCCGAAAAGTGTTAGAGACTCTTTAGCTGCCCAGATAGTCACTCTGGACAATGTAAGTGTAGCCTCCAGCACCACAGTTAAAAACCTAGGAGTTTTATTTGACCCTGACTTATCGTTTAAAGCACACATTAAACAAACCTGTAGAACGGCTTTCTTTCACCTGCGCAACATCGCCAAAATTAGAAATATTTTATCTAAAAGCGATGCAGAAAAATTAATTCACGCGTTCGTTACATCGAGATTGGATTACTGTAACTCCCTACTTGCAGCTTGTCCTAAAAGCTCTCTAAAAGGTCTTCAGCTAGTCCAAAACGCAGCAGCAAGACTTTTAACAGGAACCAATAGAAGAGAGCACATCACCCCTGTGCTCCAGGCACTTCACTGGCTTCCAGTCGAGTTTAGAATTAAATTTAAAATACTTCTTCTTACATTTAAGACCATTAATGGGTTGGGGCCACCTTATCTCACCGATGCTCTGGTTCCATACCGCCCCAACAGAACACTCCGATCTCAGAATGCAGGTCTACTGGTAGTTCCCAGGGTTTATAAAGGTACTGTCGGAGCTAGAGCCTTTAGCCACCAAGCCCCTGTTTTATGGAATCAGCTTCCAGCTAGTATTAAAGAAGCCGAGACAGTCTGCACATTTAAGATTAGATTAAAAACGTTCCTATTCGACAAAGCTTATGGTTAGGCTAGTTGAAGTCGGAGTAGACTCACAGTTTAGTCTAAGCTGCACTAGAAGCTATAATGCTGGGGGCAGTACAGCCACTGAGTTCTATCTCCTTTTCTTACTCTACCTACCACTTGTCTTACTTTATTTCTATTTTCCAATGTTAATATCTAGTTGTCTAGTCTCTAGTCACCTGGTGTCCCCTTTCCCCCCTCCCCTCTGGGGAGGGGCTGTTTTTCAGCTGCAGCCTCCTGACTGTCCGGACCCCTGGCTGGTTAGACATCCTCGCTGCTACTCCCGTCTCATCTGACTAGAGGGACTTCTTCTTGCACCTTCACTCCACTGTATTTTTACGGACTATAATTTCGCTTGCTAATTCCCATTAGCCGTTCTGGGGTTCCTGTCTATCCGTCCTGGGAGTGGATCATTCCTGACTGTGGTACTCCCCAAGGTTTCTCATTTTTCTCCCAATTGACTCTGGAGTTTTTGGAGTTTTTCCTTGCCGGCATGGAGGGTCTTAAGGATAGGGGATACCCAGGACTTGAACTGCATCTATTCATCTTTTTTGCTTCATTTCTAATTGTGTATCATATTGCCTCTGTAAAGCCCTTTGAGACTTCTGTTGTGATTCAGGGCTATACAAATAAAATTGAATTGAATTGAATTGAACTGTGTCAGGTTTGGGCGGTCAAGTTTGTGTCATCTTTTATGGCTGGGTCGTGGTTGCCCCGGTAACTGAGGTGGGGGTTCGGCATTCCTTGACCTCTAAGGCGCCGAGCTATCAACATGTTACCTTGGTAGGGCAGCGGTGTCCTGACCCCACCGAAGAGCTGATGACGTTTTTTCGTCGCTTGTCAGGCGAGGGCTGATAAGCTGGTCCGCTTTAGTGTGTGTTTTTTTTTTAATTCAAATATTATGGGACCTTAATGGGAAAAAAAGACAAAAATCTAACCTTCAATACAAGTGCATTCATTCAGTGGGGAAAAAATCCCACATAAAGAAAAAATTATTTGACATCAAATAATGTGTGTCACAATTATTAGCACCCCTGGTGTTAATACTTTGTACAACCCGCTTTTGCCAACAAAACTAGGTCTGGGGACCGAGATGGCCATGGGAGGAGCTTGGTTGTGTGTCTGGTGAACCATTTCTGTGTAGATTTGGCCATATGTTTAGGGTCATTGTCTTGCTGAAAGACCCAGTGACGACCCATTGAAAATGTCCTGGTATTTCAAAGCATTTATGATGCCATGCACCCTAACAAGGTTCCCAGGGCCATTGGAAGCGAAACAGCATCACTGACCCACCCCCATACTTCACAGTGGGTATGAGGTGCTTTTCAGCATGCGCATCTTTCGTGGCACGCCAGACCCACTTAGAATGTTTGTTGCCAAAAAGCTCAATCTTGGTCTCATCTGACCAAAACGCCCGGTCCTAGTTGAAGCCTGGGGCTGTGTGTATTTTTGTGTATTTGTGTTTTTTTCCATTAAGGTCCCATGTTATTTGAATAAAAAAAAAAATTAGAAGCTAAAAAACACACATTTTTCAGGGGTTCCAATAATTATGGAGGGCACTGTATATCGGCTACATATTGGCCAGTGATGTCAGGAATGAGGGCAGGCAGGTGGTGTGTGGACCCAAGTGCAGGGAAAGGGAAGTGAGGCAAAAAGGTGGAGCAAAAGTAATTTCATTAACGCCGACAGAAAAACAAAGTACAAACCAAAACTGAGGTAATCCCAAAAAACACAGTTGCAAACAAAACCCAGGGTATTGGCAAAAGACTTAAAAACTTACTAGGCAGAGGAACATGAGCACGTAGGAAGAGGCAAAGTTGACATTGACGTAGACTTTGACGTTGACAATGACACAACAAGGAGTGACAAGAAACTGGGTGCTAATATACACACACGCAGACAAGGGGTAACGAGACAACAGCTGGGTAAACAGTAGGATGCATATTGCAGGATACACTAGGAGCAGGTACAACAGGTGAAATCAATAGGCAATCACAGAGACAAGTCACACTAGGAGAAAACCAACACAAAACCTAACAAGTGACTGATCTTGAAAAAACAGGCCCCATATATCGGTCGACCTTTAGTCACGATTACTACACATAGATTAGCTATGAAAAATATTTTTTCTACCCTGGTACCCGGGGAGGTCCGTACTAATCCACTTTGACTGGGAATGTTCATCAGGCACCTGCCAATCAAACTAGATTGGACGTCTATCCCCGCAAATGGCAGCCAACGAGTCAAGAGTTCACCGCACTCGCTTTCAAGTAAACACGACCGCTTCCTTCTCGGAACTCTTTGTGGTCCGACATCCACCAGAGTGGCGTTTCCTCGGATGGTCGATTCGTCTTTTGTTCTCGCTCAAGTGGATTTTTTTTCTTCTTTCCTCGGAGTCAAAGTCAAGTGCGTGCGTGTGTGCGGTTAAAGCCTGTGTAAAGTGGTTAAAGTGTGTCAGCCGGGGCCTTATCAAATGTTTCCTGTTAGCGGGGCGAAAGAATGAAACGGGAATGAAACATTCCGAGCGTCGGTGATGAGCTGAAACAAAGCGCCGCTCTTTTTTTTTTTGTCTTCTTCTTTGGTGCGAGCGCCGCCTTTTTAAACATCCTGAAATTGTCCATTCAGCGGCCAACTGGCGGACAAAATGTCGGCGGCGTTAAGGAAGAAAAACGCGTGCGGGAGATTGAATAAAATAACGCGGGCGGGGGGGACAGATTAGTCATGGAGTTGAGCCCGCACGCTCTTTGAGGCGTCGCACAATGGCGCCCTCAGAAGCGCACAAAAGACGACGTTCAATATATCGCGGATGATACATGGTCAGACGTGTAATCTGGCTTTGATTCTCGCCTCGCCTTCAGCCGCCAACCTTTTCACACCCCTGATGAGCTGCCGGGCTGCACGCGCACACACCCTATACTCTTGCATTAGTGGGGCAGTAATAAAGTACAAATACTTTGAAAATGGCGGCGTTGTCAACAGTAATGGCTTTTTATTATGGTGCCCCCCGGGTGCCAGGGTAGAAAAAAAAAATCATAGGTAATCTGTACCCACAGTTTAGTAATCTGTGGGTACAGTTTACTAATCTGTACCCACAGATTACAAAACTGTACCCACAGTTTATCAATCTGTACCCACAAATTACTAAACTGTACCCACAGTTTAGTAATCTGTACCCACAGATTACTAAATCGTACCCACAGTTTACTAAACTGTACCCACAGTTTAGCGGCGACTAAAAATAGCTAACTGACAAATGAACACTAGTTGAATTAAGCACCTGAAAGTGCATTTTAGACGGCTACCGAAGAAAACGTGCACTAGTTACCTTTTAAAACCCCTTTGTTCGCCGAGGGCAAACGTGCAGGTTCTTGCTCGGGCGGTCCCTCGGCGTTTGGAGTCCCCGCCAAACATTGGTGAATACTGTTTCCGGGTCATTGATAAACTGTGGGTACAGATTAGTAATCTGTGGGTACAGATTAGTAAACTGTGGGTACAGATTACTAAAATGAGGGTACAGTTTAGTAATCTGTGGGTACAGATTAGTAAACTGTGGGTACAGATTCCTAAAACGTACCCACAGATTACTAAACTGTGGGTGCAGTTTGGTAAACTGTGGGTGCAGTTCAGTAAACTGTGGGTACAGATTACTAAACTGTGGGTACAGATTAGTTATGATTTTTTTTTTTTTCTACCCTGGCACCCGGGGGGCTCCGTAATTTATTGATATTGACAACAAAAAAACTCAACAGGAAACTGAAGATAATCCAGAATGCTGCTTTTATGGAACAATCTACTGAATAACTGGTTGCTGGTTTCATTTTTGGCAAAAACCAAAAACAACAAAAACTCAAATTCTGATCCCACTCCAGTAGGGGATCCTGTTCTGCCCCGGTCTAGCGGGCCGTGGGGGTCCCGGGGTGTGCCGTATAGGTTGGGAGGTTGCTGCGTTGTCTGGTAAATCGTATGGGCGGGCATGGGGGCCAGTGGCACGTCCACTCATCCCTTCACTGAAAACGGTTAATGGGGACGCGGATGGTCCTACCCTGATAGCAAGTGACTGTGCGCCAACTCTGGCGTCAGCTCCCCAATCACGCTTGCAGAACAAAAGTGTGCCAGATGTGGTGGGGATCATCCATCTGACAGTCTAAATGATAGGTTACTCATTAGTCTGGGGCGGACAGTCCAGACCGAACGCGCTAAAAATCTGAAATTTAACGGTCGACGTGTGACGTTTGTCTGGCACAGCCAGACTATTCTCCCTGTATTTTTCAAACACTGTGAGAAATAATCTGGGACCCAGCCCATTAACGGTCTCTCGAGCAAGGTACAAAATTTAATCGTCCAATCAGATTCGTTTATTTGTGTGACGTGTTCTTAACGAGTAACGTCACTCTTGCGCGCCGAAAGTCATGTCAACAACAACACAGATGGCGAACGGGAGAGCCGAGAATATGTTCCAATCAGCGGTAAAACCAGTTTTAAATGACCAAAAACAGATCGAAACAAGTCATTGACAACAGTCAACATGGCTCGTGCTAGCCATGTTGAATAAACTTCTCCATTCTCCGCTCACGCTAATTACTTGTCGCTTTCACAATGTCACGTCTGCCCGTCGCTGATTGGTCCACTCCGCTGTGTTTGCTGTGGCCAGGCAAGTGTGACGTAGCAACAGAGCACACCCTGAAGGGGTGCATCCGCTGTGACACTAACCAGGAGAACTCAGGACACATCATCTCGGCATATGGAAATCTTTATGGTAAGTGCTTTATTCAAAGTCATAATTGCGTTTTGAAGTCACTTCGGCTAGGATCATACCACAGGTAGGCTATACCACAATTTTTTGTCATATCTGTTTTTTCGGCATGCCCGTTCAGACTTCCTTTGTCCATTGAGCCCGTTCAAGTATTACGCATGCGCACTAATTCGCAGTCCGACACGCGCTGAGCAAGAAGACTCGCATGCGCAGAAGCATCAAAACAAATGACTACACATGCTAGCTGTCATCCGTCAGTCCAGGGAGATGATATTTTGGTTTCCAAAAAGAGGACACAAATAACAGACATAAATAATCTCCATTCAGGCTTATATTCAAAGTTTATAGGGATCCATAGCATGCACGTACACGGACAGTTTGCCTTGACTCTCGGCCATGTAAGCAATCTTGAAATAATGCTCATATGAGCAGAGAGAAAACCAAGCATTCTCAGGCTTAGCCAGGACCCATTTTTATTTTTCTATGACTTGTGAAGCCCGACCCTTCCCGAAAATGCGTGTTCAAGGCAAGCAACCGTAGCTTCCTGTCTCTCACTCTTTGATGGCGTAATTGGTGCATGAATTCCGATTTGGGGGACTTGACAGTTCAGACCGCCGCGACATTCTGGAAAAATGTGGATTTAAACCACATATGAAAGTGACCTAGATCGGATTTGAAATGGTCTACTTCTACTGAGACCGTCAGGTTAATCCCTCACTCGAGTCAGAAAAACACGAAGAAAATCTGATTCATGCATTAAGACCTGCAGTATGAATCTAGCCTTCTTGACTGCTGAACAAATGATTCAATCGAGCATTAATAAAATTGCTTCAAGTGATGTGCTATGTCTGCAAATTAAGTGATTCAAAATTTGTTGCATGTCAACATATGGATGAAGAAAGCATTTACTCTGTTTTGCTGTAAATGTTTCAATGTTTGAATGCTATTATTGAAACTGAGCCCCGCCTCCTTGTATTTGTGTCACTGCCTTGATTGCACAGATGGGTGAGCCTGGGACCAGGTGCTGCTGATCATCATCAGCAGCTTACCTAAACCGGTCCTTGGCCTCATATCATCGCCAGATCAACAACTCACCTATGTGACTTTCAGTTAACAAAGAATATTCTGATCCTGATACTGTGCTCATTTTTATTTCCAACCCCCCCAGATCCTGTACTGCTTGCCTGCCAGAACACCCTGCCCGCCCAGGATTCTTCAGACACTATATGCCACTCCCTCGCACCGTCTCTCTTGACGACTCGACTCTTGTTACAACAGTTTGCCACTGTCTCTGTACTTAGGTTCCCTCTTACCCCAGAACCATAACAAATAAAATATGTTGTTTACTGCCTAAAAATGGGTCATCTTTAATGTGGAGTTGCTTGATCCAATTACAATATTTTGTGGGGGGGGAAAAATCTATGGTGTATTGTTATATTGTTGTATCTTGCATTAATATCTTGGCATTAATAAATGGCATGAAAAAGAAGTTTTTTCATGGCTTCTTTTAATAGATTTAATTTGCAATATAAACACATTACAGTATGATAGATTAAACAAAATGGACCCCAAATTTAATACTGAAAACGGTTTTGATACAAATCCGGCCCAGATTGGTTTACATGTGTGCCATATCCGGGCCATACCTTAATGTAGTGTCTGCTACTTTTGGCCCAGTTCTGGCCCAAAACTGGTTGCTGATCCGGCAAGTGACTTCCTACTGAGTTTGGGCCGTTGTTCAGAAAGACAGAAAGAAAGTTTTCTTAATGTTCAAATGGTCTACATATTTCTATGATCATTATAAAAGCATTTACACAACCAAATAACGCCGGGAAAGTTTATTATTGAAAAAAAAAAAAAAACATGCGGTTTTGCAGACACCCAGAGAAGATTCAAAAGGATCACATTTGTGTTGCCTTTGTGTGCATAAATAAAAGTGTTTTTCATAACGAATTCTCAGTTGGCAGAAGAAAACGGAAGTTTTCCTAATGTTTAAATAGTCTACATATTTTTATGATCATTATAAAAGCATTTACACAACGAAATAACGCTGGGAAAGTTTAATATAAAAAAACCAAAAAAACATGCGGGCCACGGCGTTCATGTGAGTGCACAACCAAATGCACAATACAGAGAGCCTGGTTTCTGTTTTATCCCATTTTTCTTTATTTTATGATTTATTAGTCCGGCGCGGCGGTCCGACCCGATCCGAACGTGAATGCTTAACATTTTGGGCCCGACCCAACCCCCAAAATGTTAATCGGGTTCGGGCACAAGATCTAACCTCTAAGAGATAGGACATAACATAACAATGGCTGAAGCGGAGAAAGAGGGAACGAGAAAGATTATTAATGCACCTAAGACATTGAAAGCAGACATCTGGAGACATTTTAGCTTCTACGAGGTTGGTGGGAAACTTGACTAGAGTTATGATAATAATAATACAAATGGGGAAACCAAATCCGTTGCATCACCGGAATTGCGCAGGGAAGATTTTTGAACGTACTTATATATTTTAAAATGCGCTGAATTGGTTCGGCTTGTTGCCCGCATCGAATCGAATCGTCCATGCCCCGCATCGGGATGCATCGCCGCATCGATTATTGTTGACACCACTAAACGATAGCTTCTAAAAGCAAAAGTGGGCTAGCTTCATTTTTTATGTTTACGTCCTTGGGTGCCATTACAACCGATAGACATTCACTCCATTTTGACTGGGCGCTTGGCAGGGACCATTCACAAATTGAGCTAATGAGGGCAAAAGGACTGGGAGGTCTGGCAGTCAACAATTCTCAAATGGAGTTACAACTCAATTTCTCTTGTTATTTTTACCTCTTCCATTGCCTTAACACCAATAGACCAATAACACCATTAGCTTCACACTCTGTAGATGAATCGTACATACTACCAGTGCTTTTGGGTGCCCACATTGTCATAATATGACAAATTCGGTGTGTGTGTGTGTGTGTTTCCTCACGCCACGCTGAGTGCCATTGTTCCGCCATAATGGCAGACTCGTCACCACCTGTGTGACACGCTCAATAGGCCCGCCGCAGAGACGCCCACAAGCTCTAAGATCTGCGAGCCAGTGTGTGTGTGTAATATAGACAAGAGCGCAGAGGTGGCAACAGCACTTGCACTCTATACTTAAATACTCTAGGAAAAGCAGAAGTACACTTCAAGCATCTTCATCCATCCAGTCAAGATCTGCGCTAACGTAACAGTGGACATGATAATGTTTAGAAAAATGTTTTCAAATACAAGAACGTTCTTTTTTGTGACTTAATTTATTGATTTTTTTTTTTTTTTATGTTAAAGGGGAAAAGATATCGTCATCGCACACACCATATAATTGTCTGCATTAGTCTAACACATACATATGGTACAGGTTGTCACCGTCTAACTGTTTGCATTACTCTAACACACGTAATATAATCAATCAGGAAATAGTATCATTTTCATATTTACGGTAGGACTACACTACTAATATAAAATAAATGGCACACCATAGGTTAATGAGAAGAAATAGAAGAGATACACAATGCCGTCTTATCACAAGATTGACGCACCAACTCGTGCAATCAGCTCTCCCAGCAAACTCCAAGGACAAAGCGCTTTGTCCTAAAACAAGTACAACCAGCCCGGACAGCAAAGTTGATAGTGGGTGTCCCAATCCGCGCAGGAACCTAAGCCGCCTAAAACCGGCCACCAAGGGGAAAGACCCAAAAGCAACGCCCATACCCACCTTCGGACACACCTTCGACATGACCCGCGTCAGCAAAGACTTTAAAAAGACTGGACACTGAGATAACACAGTTTTTTTCTGCTCGGAAACATGTAGCCTTGTTTTGGATCCAGAATTGTCCCTCCGTCGTCTGTTTTTGCCTTGTTTTTACCATTGTCGACGAATAAATTGTCAAGCTGTTTTCGGTGAGTGTTCTTCAAGCTTTTGAAACATATAGTCAGTACAAAGGGTTAAAATAAGAGGACACACGAGATTCGGCCTTGCCGGCGGGCGCATCAGCCGAGCGGCACTTGTTTTGATTGGTGCTGTCCCCGGGTGCATCTGGGCCGGGGGGGCGAATTTCAACAATGTGTAAATTATGAGTTGAAAAAGGTATGGTAATACACGTTTTAAAAATTTAAAACTTCATTCGTTCAACCTTCCCAGTCAACATGGATTTAGCGTCATAGACGTAGTTTGTCTTTAACTTACAATATATCTAGGCTCTGTTCATGTTCAATCCTCAGTTCAAGCTCAGTTGTTGTTGAAGCTTTTTGAAAGCTTTAAATTAGGGGTGTCAAACGATTAAATTTTTTAATCGAGTTAATTACAGCTTAAAAATGAATTAATCATAATTAATCGCAATTAATCGCAATTCAAACCATCTATAAAATGTGACATATTTTTCTGTAAATGTTGGAATGGAAAGATAAGACACAAGATTGATATATACATTCAACATACGGTGCATAAGTACTGTATTTGTTTATTATAACAATAAATCAACAAGATGGCATTACCATTATTAACATTCTGTTAAAGCGATCCATGGATAGAAAGACTTGTAGTTCTTAAAAGTTAAATGTTAATACAAGTTATAGAAATTTTATATTAAAACCCCTCTTAATGTTTTCATTTTAATAAAATGTGTAAAATTTTCAATCAAAAAAATAAACTAGTAGCCCACCATTGTTGATGTCAATAATTACTTACACAATGCTCATGGGTGCTGAAGCCTATAAAATCAGTCACACCCAAGCGCCAGCAGAGGGCGACAAAACTCCGAAAAACACAACAAGTACGCATTTCCATGCTGCGGTCCCACTGCCCCAAGCCAAGCTCTCCTATTTTAATGCATACATTGCACTACCCTCCCCTCACACCCCCATCACGGTGCTGGGTGACGGCTGCCAGTCAGGAACCTGGCAGCCACAGTAATAGGGTGGTAGGTGGGTCCCACACTTTTTCTATATGGCGTGGCTCCCGGGGTGTGGCCTCCCCTCTGCCTCGGCTGCCGGCCGCGGGAGTGGGTTGGGGGGTCGGGTCTCCGATCTTGCATCGCCCCGTGGCAGTTCCTGGGCGTTCTCCTGCCTCCGCCTTCCCCTCTCTGCTTTGACTGGGCATCCGTCCTGCGCTCCGTCGCGGGTCGCTGGCTGGGCGCCGGTGTATCAGCGGGGTGTCGCCTGCAATACCAAAAGTTCATCTCAATGCTTTGTTATGTACCCTTTGTTGGCAATAACGGAGGCCAAATGTTTTCTGTAACTTTTCACAAGCTTTTTACACACTGTAGCTGGTATTTTGGCCCATTCCTCCATGCAGATCTCCTTTAAAGCCGTGATGTTTTGGGGCTGTCGTTGGGCACTTTCAACTACCTCCACAGATTTTCTATGGGGTTGAGATCTGGAGACTGGCTAGGCCACTCCAGGACTTTGAAACGCTGCTTACGAAGCCACTCCTCTGTTGCCCTGGCTGTGTGTTTGGGATCATTGCCATGCTGAAAGACCCAGGCACGTCTCATCTTCAATGCCCTTGCTGATGGAAGGAGATTTTCACTCAAAATCTCTCGATACATGGCCCCATTCATTCTTTCCTTTACACAGATCAGTCGTCCTGGTCCCTTTGCAGAAAAACAGCCCCAAAGCATGATGTTTCCACCCGCATGCTTCACAGTGGGTATGGTGTTCTTCGGATGCAATTGAGTATTCTTTTTCCTCCAAACAAGAGAACCTGTGTTTCTACCAAAAAGTTCTATTTTGGTTTCATCTGACCATAACACATTCTCCCAGTCCTCTTCTGGATCATCCAAATGCTCTCTAGCGAGTGTCTCTAACGTGTACTGGCTTCAGCAGGGGGACACGTCTAGCAGTGCAGGATTTGAGTCACTGGCGGCGCATTGTGTTACTGATAGTAGCCTTTCTTACTGTGGTCCCAACTCTCTATAGGTCACTCACTAGGTCCCCCCGTGTGGTTCTGGGATTTTTGCTCACTATTCTTGTTATCATTTTGACGCCACAGGGTGAGATCTTGCATGGAGCCCCAGATCGAGGGAGATTATCGGTGCTCCTGTATGTCTTCCATTTTCTAATAATTGCTCCCACAGTTAATTTCTTTACACCAAGCGAAGAGTGAAGGGTTACAGAAAACGTTTGACCTCTGTTATTGCCAACAAAGGGTATATAACAAAGTATTGAGATGAACTTTTGGTTTTGACCAAATACTTATTTCCCACCTTGATTTGCAAATAAATTCTTTAAAAATCAAACAATGTGATTTTCTGTTTTTTTTCCCACATTCTGTCTCTCATTGTTGAGGTTTACCCATGTTGATTATTACAGGCCTCTCTAATCTTTTCAAGTAGGAGAACTTGCACAATTAGTGGTTTAAAGGGGTCTGTATCACTTTCACTGGCACTAATTAGCTTTCCAGAGGGTGGCAGGAACCCTGCCACACAAAAAAACTACAAATGTGCTGGCTGCTTTACGGCATACATCACTTCCCCATTCAATAGTCAATGAGAATGCTTTCGTGCCAAATCTGCAAAGATGGCAGAGCAACAAAAGAGACAAAAAGTTTTGTCAGAGGAGAAAAAAATTATAATAGGACACTCAAGAATAAACATTGTCCCGGCTTTCATTCACTGGCGTGACACCCCCCACCCTGTCAACCGAGCTCGTCAGCGCTGTCTAATTCGGGTAGGGAGGGGGTTAGCCACACAGTTACTGTCATAAACTATTTTTTAGCCACAACTGGATTAATTACCTCACTATTAAAAATCCTTCATACAGCTGATAGAAACAGAAATGTTGTTTAATCCATCTGCAGGCGACCGGTAGATGAGGAAATGGGAAATTCCCTCATGGGAGACGCAGTTTCCCTTAAGACAAAACACTCCTGCTTTTGTCCACTGGTGTCAGTAAAATCAACCAAAACTGAAAAGTTATGAAGTATTGCTTTAAGAGATCTAACAAACTCAAAATGCAGATCATTGTTTGAAATACCAAAGCGGCCAAAACAAGGTCATACCAAACTGCCTGTAATCGTTTCATTCTGCGGGACTACCTTTCATTCACACACTAAAAAAACTGCGGTTAAAAAAAACAATGTGATATCACTCCGCCCTGCTTGCCTAGACAGCCTGTTCCCTGCAGAGCTGCTGGATTACAAATGTTGCTGTTCGTACTGCAATTGTTGACATGGAATGGTAAGTTTTTTAATTACTTTATCCTAAAAACAACACTATTGATTGCATGGATCATCGGTGATTCTCATGCGTGCATATTTAGTTTTTTTTATTGGTATGCTACGCAGGCACCATTGACTCGTGCTAGCTTAGCCACTCTGGAGCCCTGAAACTAACAAATAACTAACAAAATGCACGGTAGTTGTTGGCTTGGCGCTTCCGCCCCATCGATCTCCACCTATGTCTAGTGCTTGGTCCCTTCAATGGCAGCCAATAACTTAAATGAGTTCATTTTTGTTCCAATTTTAATGTCTTCAAACTATACATAGGAAACTATTGTTGTGTGCTAGAAAGAGCACATGGTCCAATGCAAAATGTGCACAAATACACTTGCGTGCCACCCCCAAACACACCCACAGTCACACATTTTACCTTCAAAGAGTGGAGTGATGCTGGGTAAACGCTCATATTTTCTATCCATGCTAACGAGAGTCAATGAGCTGCTCGGGCATTCATGAGTCAGTCAGTTGCTTTGCATTCGCCGCCAATCACCGCACACACACACACACACACACACACATGCCGAGGCGTCCTTCCACTTAGTTTTCCTTCAAATAAAGACGATAAAAGGTCACGTCAGAAGACGTCATTTGGATATTTGATGACCAAACCGTTCTGTTAAATGTATTACACTCGTATGTGTGTGTGGATGAAGAGGTGATGAGCTTGTCATAACTTATTATGTCACTGTGAGTGTGTGTTCTTGCGTTTCATGTGTGTGTGTGTGTGTTTGCATTTCATATGTGTGTGTGTGACAGGCTGATAAATGAACTTTCATAATACGTGATGGATGGACACGCTGATGAAGATGCACGTTCTACCACTCAAACTTTTTTTTTTTTTTTTTTTTTTATATGAGCTAGTCGCTAATGTTAGCATTGCATCAATGAGTCGTGGGCAATATCAGCGAATGGACGAATAAAAAAGTCTCAAGGAAGTCAGAGATTTTGGCTAAATTGCTTGATTAGCCCGCCATGCAAAGTTTGACGAATGGGTCCAAACTCTTGCCTGAAACTGAACAATTCAGCCAGTTTGCTTTTTAAACAACTTTTGAGAGACAGCGAGAATCAAAAGTTGTTGTTTTTTTTTTGGGGGGTATGTGGCATTTTCTGGGGTATATGGCATATTTGCAGGTCATGCATATCCATACCATTGACAGCTATGCACATCCGAATTTTCCATTCCTTTTAAATGGCAGAAAAACATGTTTGGCTGTGATTTCTGACGCTACACTTACCATTATAGCGCATTAACATTCAACTGGCACCCAGATAAAACAAATCACAGACACACATTTTTTCCTGCCATTTAATATGAATGGAAAATTTTGATTGGCATAGCCTTATTTGGGTGCCAGTTAAATGTCAATGCGCTGTAATGGTAAGTGTATGGTCAAAAATCATAGCCACACGTTTTTCTGCCATTTAATATGAATGGAAAATTTGGACGTGCATTGCCGTCAATGGCATGGACGTAAGTGGCCTGCAGGAATGCCATATACCCCCCAAAATGCCACATACAAAATAAAAATGCCACAAACCAAAATCTATTTTGCAACATGGCAAAAAAATGCCACATAGCAAAAAAAAGGCCACATGTCAAAATACATTTTGCCAAATGGCAAAAATGCCACATGGCAAAATACATTTTGCCACATGGCAAAAAAATGCAACATGTCAAAAAAATGCCACATGGCAAAATCAATTTTGCCTCATGGCAAAAAATGCCACATGTCAAAAAAATGCCACATGGCAAAATCAATTTTGCCTCATGGCAAAAAAAAACATGCCACGTGGCAAAAAAAATGCCACATGTCAAAATACATTTTGCCACATGGTAAAAAAACGCCACATGGCACAATCAATTTTGCCTCATGGCCAAAAAAATGCCACAGGGCAAAAAAATGCGACATGGCAAAAAAAAAAAATGACACATGTCAAAATACATTTTGCCAAATGGCAAAAATGCCACATGGCAAAATCAATTTTGCCGCATGGCAAACTCAATTTTGCCTTATGGCAAAAAAAATGCCACATGTTAAAAAAATGCCACATGTCAAAATACATTTTGCCACATGGCAAAAAAAATGCCACATGGCACAATCAATTTTGCCTCATGGCCAAAAAAATGCCACAGGGCAAAAAAATGCGACATGGCGGAAAAAAAAAATGACACGTCAAAATACATGTGTAAAAAATTTTGTGGCAAAATCAATTTTGCCTCGTGGCAAAAAAATGCCACACGGCAAAATCAATTTTGCCTTGTGGCAAAAAAATGCCACATGACAAAAATCAATTTTGCCACATGGCAAAGATCAATTTTTCCACATGGCAAAAAATGCCACATGGCAAAAAAAAAAAAAAGACACATGTAAAAATACATTTTGCCACATGGCAAAAAATGCCACGTGGCAAAATACATTTTGCCTAATGGCAAAAAAATTTTTTTTGCCACATAGGAAAAAAATTACACATGGAAAAATCAATTTTGCCTCGGGGCAAAAAAATGCCACATGGCAAAATCCAATTTGCCACATGGCAAATACCACTTTTCGTTCTCGTCCCTGCTACAACTTTTTGGGGCAAAGTTGACCCTTTCATGCACTTATTAACATTTTTTTTTTTTGCTTGAATGTTCATATGTAATCAGTCTGGATGGAGCCACGACGCGATCTGTCCCCTCGTCCACGTCAGGACTCGCACCCGTGCCGCATGATGCGTCCAGCATGGCAGACGAGCGCGCTAACCACTAAGCCAAAAGCCCAGGCTAGCAGTTTACCTGCCAGCACATGTTTCTGATAGACAAAAATGACAAATGTCCCAACGTCGCTCAGTAAATTTCGTTAGGCTGTTTAGCATTAGCATTAGCTACCATTTCCATCATGAGGTGACAAAACATTAGCCCTTTACGCTAAATATAAACAATAACAAAGATCTAACAGTCTGTCGATTCAAGTCGTGGACATTTTTTTATTTATTTCTTGTACAGTTGCGCGCACCTGAAGCAGTACGGCGGTAGTGGCGGCGCCATTATGCAGCGTTATTGTGCAATTCATCACCAATAATAGATTTGTTTACGCCGCCCGGGCCCCGCGCCGCCTTCCTCGCGACTTGCCATAATAGGTGCCGGATAATGACGCTAATGCTAGCCGGCTGCGCTAATAGATGCGCTGGGAGGGATAAAGGCGCCTTGATCAGTCGGCGCGCACCTCCATTGTCTTCAAAGCGCTCTTTAATGGAAGAGAGGCGTCCTGGGAAGGCCAAGGTGTGTGTGTATGCGTGCGGATAAGAGAAGTAAGCGCACACACGCCGGCGAGCACCCGCGGGTGTGTTCTTCAGTCGGAGCTCTCTGGTGTAAACGTGTTGAGTAAATCTGTGTTTTAGTCGTAATGTTCGCTCTTTAAACTCCTCGCAGGCGCCGCTGGAGACTACTGGAGCGCGCGGTGCTGTGCGCGCCTCGGGGAAAAAGTACACACGCGCATTCTAAAAATGTACATATTCATATTAGAGAGAAAAATCCGCTTAATCCCCTGCAAGCTTTGCTGTTTTAATGACCTTGTACCGTACAGTATGTACGCGGTTTGACAGAAATATTATTTAGCATATCGTTACGTACTGGGAATTTGGGAATTCAACCTAATCGTTTGCAAAAAAAATAAATAAATAAAATGGCTGCTTTAATATTTTCAGTGCCAATGAGAATAGTAGACGTCAAATCATCCTTGTTTTTTATTTGACCCTCCCCTCGCCCAAACATAGCCACTTTATGCCCGCAAACTGGACCCCTTAGAGGCCGGACCCTGGTGCGGTCGCATCAACATAAGCCCTCCTAAGTTCTGCCCCTGCATCTTGCGTATTGGTCGAATAAAACTAGACAAAAAGGGGCGGACCGCGCAGACCGGATGCGCTTGAAATCAGAAATTTTTCGGTTAACGTGTGATGTCACAACAGCGTGCAGGACGAGTCATCTCGGCGTATGGAAATGTTTATGGTAAGTGCTTTTTTTCAAAGTCATAATTGCCTTTTGAAGTCACTTCTTGACTGCTAAACAAGTTATTCAACCGAGCGGTTATAAAATGGCCGGTGTATTCAAGTGATCTGCCATGTCTGCAAGTTAAGTAATTCAAAACTTGTTGCATAACAACATGCAGTATGGAGAGAAAAGCATTTTTTCTGTGTTGCTTTAATTGTTTCAATGTTTAAAAACTATTACCCAACCAAGCCCCTCCTGCTTATATTTGTGTATTTGTGTCACTGCCTTGATTGCACAGATGGGGTAACCTGGGACCAGGTGCCGATGATCATCGTCAGCAGCTTACTTAAGCCGGTCCTTAGCCTCACATCATCACCAGATCAACAACTCAACTACGTGACTTTCAGCTAACAAAGAATCTTGTAATCCTGATTCTGAACTCATTTTTGTGTTTTTTGACCCAGATCCTGTACTGCTTGCCTGCCTACCTGTTCATCTGTTCCATCACCAAACTATCCACTGGATTCTTCGGACACTATAAGCTACTCTCTTTCATCATCATCATCAATGAACTCTTGTTACCACTGCCAGGTTTCCTCTGTCTCTGAACTTAGGACCCCCCTTACCCCAGAACCTTAGTAAATACAATATGTTGTTTACAGTCTAAAAATGGATCATCTTTAATGTGGAGTTGCTTGTTCCAATTATAATATTTTGTGAAACAACGTTGTATTGTTCTGGTGCATTAATACATTAGCATTATCAAATGCCATGTAAAAGAAGTGTTGTTATTAGGGTTGTTCCGATCATGTTTTTTTGCTCCCAATCCCATCGTTTTAGTTTGAGTATCTGCCGATCCCGATATTTCCCGATCCGATTGCTTTTTTTTTTTTTGCTCTCGATTCAATTCCAATTATTCCCGATAATTCTTCCCGATCATATACATTTTGGCAATGCATTAAGAAAAAAATGAATAAAACTCAGACAAATATATACATTCAACATACAGCACATAAGTACTGTATTTGTTTATTATGACAATAAATCCTCAAGATGGCATTTATATTATTAACATTCTTTCTGTAAGAGGGATCCACAGGTAGAAAGACTTGTAATTCTGAAAGGATAAATGTGACTTTGTATATTGTGACTAAATATTACCATCTAGTGTATTTGTTGAGCTTTCAGTAAATGATACTGTAGCCATCAGTTCTGCCCAAATGCATGATGGGAAGTGCACCCATGACTGTGCGTAGTGGTACCAATTGATATATCTTCTCTGCGTTGGGAAATAACATAGGGTGTTAAGAAAAAGATCAATTACTACCTTTCTTCCCCATATTGCTTCCCACGATGTTTCTAATCGTAGTGAGAGGGATTGTAAGGCTTTAGCCAGTTAAAAGAGGGCTCCAAAGACTGCCAAAATTCACTCTACTCATTTTACGCTGCCTTTTAGCTCTATATATAAGTAAAACGGCGCCATTACAGATTGAACGCAACAATGCGCGAGTGGGCCGTGCAGCACATGCATTAATTGCGTTATTTTAACGTGATAAATTAAAAAAAAAAAAAAAAAAAAAGTGATAACCCTACCTTAAGCCTAAACTAAAGACTCTGGATGAGTGTAACATATTATGTCTGTAACGTTAAATACAATTAGAAAATAAATATATATATATATTTTTAAAAAAGGCATGTCCGATATTTTTTTGCCGATTCCGATACTTTGAAAATGACGTGATCGGACCCGATCGCCGATCGATCGGGACATCTCTAGGTGTTATTATTGCTTTTAATAGACACATTTAATTTGCAATATAAACACATTTCTGTATGATGCATTGAACAAAATGGACCCTAAATTTACTACTGGAAACGGTTCTGATACAAATCTGGCCCAGATTGGGTAACGTGTGCCACATCCAGGCCATTCAGTGGTATGATAAGTATCTGAACCTTTTGCACTTTCTCACATTTCTGCATAAAATCACCATCAAATGTGATCTAATCTTTGTCAAAATCACACTGATGAAAATACAGTGTCTGCCTTAACTAAAACCACCAAAACATTTCTAGGTTTTCATGTTTAAATGAGGATATCATGCAAACAATGACAGTAGGGGGGAAAATAAGTGAACCCTATGCCTAAGCAGACTCAAAGAGCAATTGAAATAAATTTTTACCAAAAATTTTAAGTCAAGTGTGTCCCCAATCACTGATGAGTGGGTTAAAGCTGCCATGCCTACTATAAAAAAACACACCTGGTAAGAAATGTCTTGATGAGAAGCATTGTCTGATGAGCATCATGGCTCGGTCAAAAGAGCTGTCTGAAGACCTGAGATCAAGGATTGTTGATTTGTATAAAGCTGAGAAAGGATACAAAACCGTCTCTAAAAGTCTGGATGTTCATCAAACAGTCAGATAAGTTGTCTGCAAATGGAGAGAGTTCGGCACTGTTGCTCCACTCCCAAGGAGTGGCCGTCCACCAAACATGATGCCAAGAGTTCAGCGCAGAATACTGAAAAAAAGAACCCTAGATTGTCTGCTAAAGACTTACAGAAATCATTGGCACAGGGCAATATCTCTGTGCACACATCAACCACATGTAAAACTATGGCCAAGAATGGTGGGAGGACTCTAACAGAAAAAAAAACATTGTTGCTCGTTTAATGTTCGCAAAAAGGCACTTTGACACTCCACAGAAGTTTTGGCAATTTATGGACAGATGAAACCAAGTTGGATTGTTTGGGAGTAACACACAACGTCATGTGCGGAGGAAAAATGAAACATCTCACTAACATCAACACCTCAACCCCACCGTAAAGCATGGTGTTTTGCTACCTCAGGGCCTGGACAACTTGCAATCATTAATGGAAGAATGAATTCAAAAGGATGTTTTGCAGGATAACCTGAGGCCATCTGTCAGACAGTTGAAGCTAAAAAGAGGATGGATGCTGCAACAAGACAATCAATCAAGTGAATCAACTTCAGAATGCTTTCAGAAGAACAAAATACACGTTCTGGAGTGGCCAAGTCAAAGTCCAGATTTGAACCCCATTGAGATGCTGTGGCATGACCTCAAGACAGCGATTCATGCCAGACATCCCAAGAATCTGACTGAACTACAGCAGTTTTGTAGAAAAGAACGGGCCAAGATTAGTCCTGATCGATGTGTCAGACTGATCTGCAGCTACAGGAAGCTTCTGGTTGAAGTTATTGCTGCCAAAGGGGCAGCACAAAATATTAAATGTGATGGTTCACTTACTTATTTTCCTCCCTTCTCTCATTGTTTGCATACTATCTCCATTAAAATATGAAAACATAAATGTTTGGTTGGTTTTAGTTAAAGCAGACACTGTTTTTTCATTTGTGTGATTTTGAAAAAAAAAAAATCGGATCACATTTGATGGTGATTTTATGCAGAAATGTGAGAAATTCCAAAAGGTTCAGATACTTTTTCATACCACTGTACGTTAATGTAGTTTCTGCCATTTTGGGCCAGTTCTGGCCCGAAACTTGTTGCTGATCCAGCTAGTGACTCCCTACTGAGTTTAGGCCATTGTTCAAAATGACACCGTTTTACAAAATTGGGCCAAAATTTGTCATACATCTGGCCCATGTCCCCACAAGTTATACTTAAATATCTGATTTAATATTTAAGAGTATCTCAAATGATTAACCCTGTCCGCTACTTGCAATTTTAACGATAGCTAAAAAAAATATTGCTAAATTGGAAAAATAGAATATTACCACAAGCCAAGGGCTAAATATATCGATGTGTCTCATTTCCAAATGGTTAAAGTTAAATAGACAGTATATTGATGACCCGCAAACATTACGTAACTTTATCGGTAGTTGACGCTAATTTGAGAAGACAAAAGGGTTTAGCATTAAGCTAATGTTGCTACACATGATTATGTAACTGTGATGACATTTTACAGATGAGATTAATGAGATTTGTTTGTCAGAAAAGAATGTTCAAGTTAAGCTTTTTAACGTTCATGTTTCCATTTTTTGTTATTTACACAATTTAATCGTGCTATAATTCTGTTTAATTAGTATACTGTTTAATTAACTACACGTTTGTTGTCCCATCCCAGCATCAGAAATGAAAAGTCATCTTGCATTATCATCATCATCTGCTTACCACGCTACCTTGTACTTTAGATTGCTTTATGATGTTTTTTTTTTTTGTGAAAATTTGTTGGCGCCTGAGTTGCACGATTCTCATCGGAGGCATCAATATAGTCGACGTATACCCCCTCCGCCCCTCGTCGCTGTTTAGCTGGGGCTAATTTGAATATATTTTTGGGTCAACGGTGCGGCCGCTGGAGACGGCGCGAGCGGCGAGCCTTTGACGAACAATTTAATTTTTAATATTCCATTTCATTTAAATGGGCCACCGCCGGAGCGCTTGGATCAACACCAAACACGGGTGGGAGATGGCAGGGAGGGGGGGGGGGGCTCGGGGCTGAATCTTATTATTGTTATTGTCCTGAATTTGACTGCGTCAAAGCACAATTTCAGATCACAGTCTGAATCTATAGATATGATTAAATGACGCGTGTTCTCGTACCACCGACGACAACGGACGTCCAGTTTCTTTAAACGTGGAGAGGCTGATAACATGCTCATTGTTGTTAATGGCTGATGTTTATTTACAGTCAGATATTCGTGTTTCATATGCGACCTGAAATAGGATAAATGATATTTGCTCATTAACATCTTAGTGCGTGAATTTTACTATTTCACTGCCAATGTCAATGCAAACACCTAATCATTCATCTATCAAAGTTTATCACTAGTAGACGTCCAAACCGATTGAAGTGGGAGGATGGCAACGAATGAGCGTTAACAAATATGCAAAAAGCATTGGAGGAATACATGAGTACATTAAAAAAAAAAAAATGGATGGACGGGAAAAAAAATTCTTAAAATCAATCTGGTATTCTTGTTATTTGATTTCCCCTATTCTTGCTGTTTTTGTTAGTATTGCTCGAAATAAATACCGCATTGTTCCGAATACGACGGTGTTTTCGCATTGAAATAAGACTAAAAATTTTGGGGTCGTCTTGTATTCGCTGTCTAGACATTACACCCATTCACGACGCTAAATGGCGCCAAATATCATTGAAGCGATGTTCTGTCATGACAGATCTCAGCTACTCTCAAGTTTAACCAGTTTGCATTATTTTATTGCAATGGTTTTCCTTATTCAGATTTGTTTCAAGACTGCAGTTAGTTAGACTTCACTTTGATGGTTAATGCAGTTATTGCAATTTTGTTGTTTTATCACAATAGATTTTACTGGTTCATTTACATTTCAGAAACCAGAAGCCATTCATTTACGAATATGATTGCACTTTACATATTTAAATGTTTAGATATTAAGATTAGAATGAGGCAAAATAACATGCTTTTTCACTCAAATATATTGTTATAATCATTTGTTTCAGATGTACTGGAATTATTTTCTGTATAAAAATTAATTTGGTGTTCAAAAAGTCTTTTTTCAAACTTGAGTCTTGAAAAAGAGGGGGCCGTCTTATATTCAGGCCAATACAGTAAATCAAATCAAATTTAAAAAAAAAAAAAATTGAATGCAAAAAAAGAGCAAATTGAGTATCGAGCAAATAGAGACTATGTCTCTCGGCTGGCCCACCGGAGGAGCTGGTTGAAGTGGCTGGGGAGAGGCAAGTCTGGGCTTCCCTGTTAAAGCTGCTGCCCCCGCGACCCGACCCCGGAGCAAGCGGAAGATGATGGATGGATGGATGGATGCCTAATACAGGCTGAATTTTGCACCCCACCCAGGTCAGGCCCGTGAGTGAAAACTCACCATTTTGATAACTTTAGATTTCATATGTCTAATGGACAGTCTTACCAATTTTGAGTAGGATCCAACTAACTCCTTAGGCACCAATGTCTCAAATGTGCACCCTGTAAATATACGCAGAGATTAAGGGGGGGCTAGGGGGAGGGCATATTCCCCCCAGTGGCCGAAAATGTCATTGCATATAAGTGACTTTCCAATACAGTACAGTGATACCTCAGCTCACGAACGCTTAAGCTCACGAAGTTTTCGCCTCAAGAACATTAAATTCGCAAGCATATAGTCTCTGCTGACGAACTAGTTTTCGGCAGTCGAACAGCGCCACGAGAAGCTGAAGCACGCTCACGGCGTCCCAGTTCGTCCCCTCCCTTTTGTTGAGTGCGGACGTGGTTTGTGTTTGATAGACATTTTGGACCATATTGAGTGTACTTTTGCTATTATGGGACGGAAAAAGACCCCACCACAGGCTAGTGTTAAGCCCAAGAAGACATTAAAGAAAATAAGGTATATTTTTGTGTAGTTTTAAGGCTTATTTAGTAGAAAATTATGTTTTATGGGGACCTGGGAACAGATTATTCTCATTTTAATGGTTTCTTATGGGAAATAAATGTTTGGAAGACAAACTTTTCGCCTTACACACACTTTCTGGGAACCAATTATGTTCGTGAGCTGAGGTATCACTGTATATGAATTTAAAATTGACTTTGCGAGTAAAATGTTGTCTATAAAAGCAACGAAAATTCAAACAAAAGCAAACTCCGCCTATGTCTGTAAATTGTCTGAAATTGCATATTTTTTCACATTCAATTCAACATACCCGATTTTCTGTTGAGTTTGGGATATGGGTCCAAGAGACTTTTAGATGGAGTTTTGCACAAAGTATGCACACCCCAATTTTTATCGCTCTACATTTTAAAAATAGGCCTTTTAAAAAAATTAAAGAGGCCGATGTTAAGCGATTTTGTTGCAGTTTTTCGCAAGGTCACAAAATTTTTGCCCAGCTTCTAAAATTATCAGCTTTTTTTTAAATCAATTTTCTATATTTTCTCTTAGCTTTTTTTTTTTATTTTTAATTTGTTATATTAATCGCTTTTATTTTTAAGAAATTTTCGGGTGGAGAATTTTTTTAATTGAGGATTTTCCAATTTTTGGTAGTATTTTTCAAATTAGTTATTCATATGTTGTTTTTTCCATGATTATTTTCATGTCTTTATATGTATTCCCTATTTATGTACTAGTTTTTGGAACCAATTAGGTGATTTACATGTAAAACGTGGTTCATTATATGAAAATAATCCTGATACTGAAGCCACTCTGGAACAAATTCATTTCATATTTTGAAGTACCACTGTACTCGAAAATGATTTTTGATGGTTTATAATCTGTGACAGGTGAATTCTGGGAAATGTAGTCTGTGGGGATGCCACGGTTGACCCTGCAAATCTCCTGCGCTTACACACGTACACGCACAGCCCGTGTCCTAGCTGACAAGTCGTGCTACACGAGGAGCTTAGATCCACAAACATAAATATCTAATGAGAGTTGTCTGAAGTGTGCCAAGGGAGACATTAGTGTATGTGTGTGTGAGGGTCTTACACATCTGCGTGCAGCTGTAAGTTGTCTGGCCTCCCCCTTCCCCTTGCTCCTTGCTAATATGCCCCCAGCCTTGCCTTAACATCCACATGTCAGCACACCAGGGAGCGTACGCGGGCGCGCAAGTCTGCATGATGCCGCACACTAGGAAATGACATCATAGCGGGGGTTAAACAGCCAAGGTTTACCTTGATTTATAATCCTCAACCCCCTCTCGTTTCCCTCTCTCTCATGGGGGAGGTTTGAATCTGCCATTTTGTGTTTTTTTTGTCTTTCTGGGTGATTGACTGACATTTGAAATGGAAAGGGAACAGGTGTGTTCATTTGCATTTGGGATTTTAGAGAATATTTGCAAAAAGTATCAGGACACAGAAGTACCTGGCTGCCATAAATGGTGGTAGACGTCTAAGAACTGCAGGACAAGTAGAATTGAGAAAATGGATTGGACAGTTATTGCCATCAATGGCAGCCAATACGTTAAAACTAGGGCTGTCAAACGATTAAAAATTTTAATCGAGTTAATTACAGCTTAAAAATTAATGAATCGCAATTCAAACCATCTATGAAAGTATGCCATATTTTTCTGTAAATTATTGTTGGAATGGAAACATAAGACACAAGATGGATATATACTTTCAACATACGGTACATAAGGACTGTATTTGTTTATTATAACAATAAATCAACAAGATGGCATTAACATTATTAACATTCTGTTGAAGTGATCCATGGATAGAAAGACTTATGTTATCTTAAATGTTAGTACAAGTTATAGAAATTTTATATTAAAACCCCTCTTAATGTTTTTTTTTTTAAATAAAATTTGTAAAATTTTTCAATCAAAAAAATAAATTAGTAGCCCGTCATTGTTGATGTCAATAATTACACAATGCTCATGGGTGCTTAAGCCCATAAAATCAGTCGCACCCAAGCGCCAGCAGAGAGCGACAAACACCAAAAAACAAGTAACAAGCGGGCATTACACTGTACTGTCATTTTAATCTGTTTGAGCGGGGCATGTGCGTTAATTGCGTCAAATATTTTAACGTGATTAATTTTAAAAAATCAATTACCGCCCGTTAACGCGATAATTTTGACAGCCCTAGTAAATTTTAAAGCAATACTTTTATACTTGGGTAACTTTTTTTCTTGGATCCTTGTACTTTTACTTAAGTCATATTTTTCACATGTATTTGTACTTTTATTTGAGTGAAAAAAAAAAGTGAGTACTACTTCCACTACTGCCAGGGCCCAAGGAGGATGCTGGGTAGAAAAAAAGAATGCAGGAGAATGCTAAGAGGTAAATGCAGGGCAGAGCAGGGCAGGACTGCAACCGTCGTGTGGAAATTCTCCTTAGCCGCACAACCACCATCCCTGTGGGGTACAATCAGGGGTGAAAGTGGGCCAGAACAGTCAGGAACGCAGTTCCGGTAGTGGCGCCACCAGGGGGTGGCCAGGGGTGGCTACGGCCACCCCTATAAATTGGTTGGCCACACCACTGGCCACCCCGCTTGCCAGTATATCGTTAGATTATTGTAGCAGTTATGCATTTCATCCCAAATGAATGCATTTATTTTGTTTTGTTAAATGTAGGGCTGTCAAATTTATCACGTTAACGGGCGGTAATTATTTTTTTTTAATTAATCACGTGAAAATATTCATCGCAATTAACGCATTTGCTGTACGACTCATTCACGCATTGCCGCAAACAGCCTATAATGGCGCCGTTTTACTTATATACAGAGATAAGAGGGAGATTGGAGTAGATACAAGCATTCATTGGGGCCGTGCTTTTAATTGGCAAAAGCTTCTGTCATTTCTCCCACAGCAACCATGAATATTGTGGGAAGCGACGTGGGGAAGAATGACAGGAGTTGATCTTTTTCTTAACACCCTGTAGTGTACCCAACACAGAGAAGATATAGCATTCGCAGCCACCACACACAGTCATGGTTGCACCACTTCCCATAATGCATTTGGGCAGAACAGTTAAGTGGCTACAGTATCATTTAGTGAAAGCTCAACAAATACACTAGTTGGCAATATTTAGTCACAATATACAAACTCACATTTATCCTTTAAGAATTACAAGTCTTTCTATCCGTGGATCCCTTTCACAGAAAGAATGTTAATAAAGTTAATGCCATCTTGTGGATTTATTGTTATAATAAAGAAATACAGTACTATGTACAGTACCGTATGTTGAATGTATATATCAGTCTTGTCTCATCTTTCCATTCCAACAATAATTTACACAAAAATATGGCATATTTTAGAGATGGTTTGAATCGCGATTAATTACGATTAATTAATCTTTAAGCTGTGATTAACTCGATTAAACATTTTAATCGTTTGACAGCCCTAGTTAAATGTACACCTTATGCCTGATATATACATAACACAATAAAACAGAATTGTTGTGGAACTCAAAATGTTGACTGGACAGTAATGGACTGTGCACATTAAATCATTAGTAACATCAAATATTACACAATACACCAAAGTATATCAGTAGCCGTGTCCTTAAGTCTTTCTGATAGTTTTCCCCTGACCTTTTTACTGCAATATAATGAAAACCGGAAATTATAGCTTTTAGTTTTGGCCACCCCAAGATTTTAAGTGGCCCCATCTGGCCACCCCTATGAAAAATTTCTGGAGGCGCCACTGCGTTCCGGTATAAGATTCAGGGCCGGTATGCTGTTCCAGTATAAGATTCAGGGCAGGAATGCTGTTCCGGTACACAGTGCTTTGTTTCCTAAATTGTGACAGCAACCGTCAAAATGCTATGTAAAAAAAAAAAAAAAACAAATGCTAAGCTGCCACACATGCATTTCATCTCCAAGAAGAAAACAATCTACCAACATCAGATTTACATACACAAGTGTTAACAACAAGCATAATAAACTGCTTGTGTTACGTCATCCATTTCCACCAATATTTATTATTGATTTTGTTCCACGGACGGCATGGAGGTTTCCCCAGCTGCTGCAGTTATCCAAGTCTGACGATGATGAGTCACGTCAATGTGCGAATGCACACAGCAAAGCAAAACGCCTGGACTGATTTATCCGTTCAATTGGCTGACATACTGACGGTTGGTTAGCTCTGATTGGTTCAAATGTTCATGTTTTCTTGAACAGCAAAAAAAAAAAAAAAAAAAAAGCTTGTTGAACTGATGTGACAAAAAAGGGCAATGCAACATAAAATGGATCAAATCTTTAAGATCAACAAAAGACTTGAGGAGGCTTATTTCTCATATTTAGCTTTATTTGCTCTGATGGGGAGGTTCAGAACATCTTAGCCGTCAATGAGCACTTTGGACTTATATTTGTTTATTTATGTTAGCTTACTTATTCATTTCCTTATGATTTAAAAAAGTCAATGTTTGCGTGATCTTCAAAATATATACCATTTCACTCTGCATAATAGAAGTCATTTGTACTTATTTTTCTGAATGTATGTTAAGTAAATGTTTACATGAACATCAATTTTAATATATATCCTATGTTCTTAAGTAGTTAAAATTGAGATTTAGCATTTAGTATGTGAGGAAATGAGGGAAAATAAAAATTAGGAGATGGAAGTTGGGGTTATTGCTGTTTTTGTTAACTTTTATTTTGCAAATTATTGAAAAAATACTATTTTGAATGAAAATCGGTTTTTGTTAAGCTTGAGAACAATAAACCGATACGACCGGATATCCGGTTTTACAGGTGAGGGATACAGCTGTATCGATAGTAAAGTTACCATTCGACAGTAATTAGCCATTAAATATTCAATGAACCGATAGTAGAGATAGAATTCGGCTATCGCGAGCACAAGAATCAGCTTCTAATGCCTAGTTCAATGCATTGCTTAATATGATAATCATTTAGCTTTTACCTCATATGCTGCGCTTGAATCATTCACCACACAGCGCACTTAGATTGTGACCGCCGTCATGGTTGCCTCAACTTCCCATTCATTTCGGCAGAACCCCGAGTAGTCGCCGTCATTACCCGATCGTGTCATAACAACGCGAGAGCTAACAAAACCACTGTAACGCACGCTCCGTAGCGTTTTCTTCACAGCCCAAAATTAAACTCGTAGTGGCAACGAAGCAACATGCTAAAACAATGGACAGTTTGCGCACCACGCTAGCGAAGTGCAGCAATTGATTTCCAACGCACCAAGGAAAACAAAAGTCGGACTTGGAAGTGACGAAGGCAGCCAGATCTGTTCGGATGGGACAGAGCTAGTGTGAAGTGTGAAGCGGTACAGAGATCGTGAATTTTTAACCCTGAAAAAAAAACCACTACAATGGTGGAAAGGGCAGCATATTGTTTCCACGAAACGCAGTCTACTTAAACATGAACATGTGAATCAGTTGCTCTTCCTCAAGAAAAATCTGCCCTTTAAAAAGGATATAGACAGTGATGAGGAATAAAAAAAAAATGTGGAAGCACAGGCATAAGTTAATGACTTTGTTGTGTATAAGGTTAAAGTAATGATTATAGACCTGTCTGTCTAAAATGCCATGTTTTTATTCCCCGAGTTATATCAGTGGTAAAGCATAATTTATTATTTATTTATGATAATACTAGCAGGTTTAATTCTTTTTTTCTAGAGCTGCTGCATATAATTAATATGGTTTGCTTGTAAGATGTTTATGTTGAAAATTTGCACTTAAATTACTTACCTATTGTGTTCAAAACACCAGGAAATACAGTAATTAAATTACTGTACTTTATTGTTGTCTGTCACTGGAGTTTTATTTTATTGTCAATCCCATCCAACAAAATAACGGTCATAGAGTAGGCCTTATTTTTTTTTTCATAAAAAAAAAAAACTAACATCGGCATGAAATTTTGTTGTTTAAAATACTGTGCGAACACACAACAAATGTTTACTATCGTATCGTTTTCACTCTGTATCGAATCGTATCGTTCTTAAACTGTATCGAATCGCTCGGCTTAAAGATGTATCGTTTTTTTAATCGACTCGTAACCTGTGTATCTAGATACACATCGAATCGTCTAAATGCCTGAGATTCCCAACCCTAGTTTTTTGTATGTGTTATAGAAATAACTGCTAAAACAGTTTTCTTTGCATTTCAATAGTTTAACAGGTTTGACCTCCTCCCCAAAAAATGAAAATAAATAAATAATAAAATTTCTGGCTCCGTGTCAACCTTCACGTCGGGGAGTTCCGGCAAGAAATTCTAGCCATGTTAGGTTTTGTGTTGGTTTCTCCTAGTGTGACTTGTCCCTGTAATTGCCCATTGCTCTCACCTGTGTGTGTTCTCCCAGTGTATCCTGCAATCTGCATCCACCTGTGTTACCCAGCTGTTCCTCGTCTCGTTACCCCTTGTCTGCGTGTGTGTATATAATGACCCAGTTTCTTGTCACTCCTTGTTGCGTCATTGTCTATGTCAATGTCAGCGTCTATGTCCGTGTCAAAGCCAAGATCCTGTCCAAGCCCTTGTGTATCCGTCCCTCCGATTTAAGTAAGTTTTGTTTGAATCTTGCCCTTTTGATCCCCAGTGGATTTGGTTGTACTTTGTGTTTTTGTTAGATATCATTAAAACGTTTTTTTTTTTAGTTCATCGCCATCTGCCCTGCCGCTTTTTGTTCCCTGCAATTGGGTCCACACAACCTGCCTGCCTGCCCGCGTCCCTGACGAGCCACTTTCACCCCTGGGTACAATGTATGTGGTGCGGGAGTGGCAGGGCTGGTAGCAAGGGGGCAAATGTTACGTCACTCATCCACCCAACCGGCCCCAACTGCCCCACGCTCTCAATGCATGATGCATTAAAATCAAGATCTGGACTGTATGGCCCTGTCCGAAACCCTGAGTTTGTAATAACATTTTAAAAAATGACAAAGTTCACGTCACGCAATGCTCGTTTTGTAATAAATAAAACTTCTCTTGGCAGTTACAATAACCTGGGCACAACGCCTTGTCACCACGTGACCAGCTCGGGATGTGCTTTTGACACAGAGCACATTAATACCCTCAAGTTGCTATTAAAGCGGAACACAAACATGGCCGTCCGTCTGCTCTTTCTTCATCCTCCCTTTGTACTTCCTGTCTGTCCTTATCACCTCGGCACTTTTCACTTTTGTGTGCCGCTAATTAGACGTCCTCTTCAACTTTTGCTCGGGAGGAGCCTCTTCAATGCTTCCTTTGTCCGACGTGTGTGTGCGGGCGCGTTTGTCACAAAACACAGTTTCCGCACTGTTTTATGGGCGACATAAGGAATTTTCACTTGAGCTGTGAAATGAACATGCAAGCTTTCAAATTCTCACTTATGAATTATTTCGAGGCATTAAGTAGAAATTTTTAAGGGATTTTTTTTCCCCCTGTTGTTTTTACAAGTATTTTTCATTGATGGCAGTCATAACTTTCAGCAATAAAAAAATAATAATAATGGTTGAACAGATGGAAACCCATAGTCCAAAATGTAAGCTTCAACTCATTCACTGCCATTGACAGTGATGGGCATCAAATCCATTTAGACTTGGATGGCTAGCACTGAGTGATCATGTTTTATTGGTCTTGACGGCACTAGACCTCCAATACAGTTTGACTGGGAGGCATTTGCCCCTCCTAGTCAAACTGGATTGGACGTGTAACGACGTCAATGGCAGGCAAGAGTTAATTCTGGGTACTTTATGGTTCACTGCCTGATTTTAGGTCACTTACTGTACATTTGGGGCATTTCCAGATCATTTCCTGTTGATTTACAATATGTTCATGTTCATTTTTAAGCGATTTAGGAGGGGGGTTTTTGGGGGGCGGGGGGGTGAGTCCAGTATCATATAAGAATGTGATAATTATCATGTAAAAACATGATGGCATTGCTGCCACCTAAAAAAAAAAAGTCCAGTGTCACCTTATACATGTTATCACGTTATTACCAGGGCTGTCAAAATTATCGCGTTAACGGGCGGTAATTATTTTTTTAAATTAATCACGTTAAAATATTTGATGCAATTAACGCACATGCCCCGCTCAAACAGATTAAAATGACAGCTCAGGGTCATGTGCACTTGTTACTTGTGTTTTTTGGAGTTTTGTCGCCCTCTGCTGGTGTTTGGGTGAGACTGATTTTACGGGTTCAGCGTTTCAGCACCATGAGAATTGTGTAATTATTGACATCAACAATGGCGAGCTACTAGTTTATTTTTTGATTGGAAATTTTACAAATTTTAAGAAAACGAAAACATTAAGAGGGGTTTTAATATAAAATTTCTATAACTTGTACTAACATTTATCTTTTAAGAACTACAAGTCTTTCTATCCATGGATCGCTTTAACAGAATGTTAATGTTAATGCCATCTTGTTGATTTATTGTTATAATAAACAAATACAGTACTTATGTACAGTATGTTGAATGTATATATCCGTCTTGTGTCTTAGCTGTCCATTCCAACAATAATTTACAGAAAAATATGGCATATTTTATAATGGTTTGAATTGCAATTAATTACAATTAATTAATTTCTAAGCTGTGATTAACTCGATTAAAAATGTTAATCGTTTGACAGCCCTAGTTATTACTTGATATTATTACGTTTTTACGTCATAGTATCAGTTTCACGTTTTGGTAGTAATAGTAATGGTAAGTAATGGAAGTTATCACACATTTTTACTTGACCGTTAATAGTTATCACGTTTTTACATGTTAGTTAACAACGTTTTACATAATTATCACGTTTTTACAGTAAACACTTGTTAATTATTACATATTAACATGATACTAATAACATTTTTTACACTATAGTAGTATAGAGTGATAATTAATATGAGTCATTACGTTTTTTAATAATAATTATCACGTTTTTACATGATAGTTATCACGTCTTTACACGACAGTTAACGCTTTTTTACATACTGTAAATATCACATTTTTACTAGACAGTTAACACATGTTTACATAATTATCACATATTTACATGATAGTAATCACATTTTTACAAGATAATTATGTACCGTAATTTTCGGACTATAAGCCGCTACTTTTTTTCCTTCATTTTGAATCCTGCGGCTTATACTCAAGTGCGGCTTATCTATGAGCAAATGCTGTTTTTGTGCCAAATTTGGTGGGTAGCAGCTTATAGTCAGGTGTGTCTTATAGTGCGAAAATTACGGTAAATACGTGTTAACTATCACATATCTTCATGATAGTTAACATGCGTTTACATCATTATCACATATTTACATGATAATAATCACATTTTTACATTATAGGAGTAGTATATAGTGATGATAATTATTAAATGATAATTATCACGTTTTTACATGAGAGTTATCACGTTTTTATCACAGTTAATAGTAATCACATTTTTACATTATCCTATCCTGTAAAAACGTGATACTGGAGTTTTATTTCATTTTTAGGTGGCAGCAATATTTAAAAAAAAAAAAAAAAAAAAAAAAAACTGTATAAATAATGACTACTAATGGGGTTTTTTTTTTTGCAGGCCTGAGTTGAAAGTCAATAGGAGTGAACGGATTTTTTTTTTTTTTAATTTATATTAAAATTAAATTTAAAAAACTTTTTTTTTTTCATTTATTTATGTTTTTTTTTTTTTTTGTGGGAGTTGAATTGGGCTAATAAACCCATGGGAAAGTTTTAGGGGGAAACTTTGCGTACATTTTTGCAATAAACTAGCTGATAATGTCTGTGAATGTTTTAATGTGTGAATTAAATGAATTGGACAAAAACTGCAGGACAAGTAGCATTTTGAAAATTTGACTTTTTTTTTTTTTTTTTTTTACAATTTTATCTATTGGAAATAATTTTTTTTATGTTTTTATTTTTTTTCCAAAATACCTGTGTTTTTGGCCCAAACAAAATGTCAATTGTGCAAATGACAACATGGTCTTTTTATATTTTTTCATTTTATTTTTTTTAACAGACACTAACCACAAACCTAGATTTGTGGCATATTTAGTGTGTATATATATATATATATTTAGAAGCATTGATTAAAATATACAACAACAACAACAACAAAAATCACGTGCGTCGCCTCCCAGGCGCTAACTTTCCTAACATGGACTGCATGCCAAACTTCCCGAAAAGACAACAAACTTTTCCGCCAATTTGAAATAAACACAGACCTGTTGAGATAAGACGGAACGATGCGTGAAGACATAGAAGAAGTACAAAACATGGCGGGAGATAAAAGCGGCGAATATTGCGGGCAATAATGCGGGAATGTTGTGATAACGGAGCCGATATCAAGCCCAGGTGCTGCTAAATTAGCTGGGAAATCACACACTGCTTTGTTGTTGTTAGCCAGGAGCACTTTTAATATCACTCCACCTTTCTTCTGCTTTTCGCTCCGTTTTAGCGTTGAATTCCCAAAGTGACTAAAACCAAACATCAGCGAGGAGCAATTTTCATCCCTTCATTTCAAACGATCAAAGCGCACAAAACTTTTATTGCTTGTGCAAATCACAAACTGTTCGCTAGCGAAATTCAATGGAGATGCAGAGAATGATGCTAGTGTGCTAACAGCGGCAAGGGGCAGTGCTAACGCTGAAAAAAAAATCGTATGCTAACTCGGAACCTAGAGGAGTCACTGTTAAAAAATAGCCTCTATTTTAACTCATTGGGTTCCATTGATTCATTTCATGATTGATTCCACTCTTCTTCCCAGTTTTGGAGGCATTTACAGGTCACTTCCTGTGATTTTGAGTCATTTACTTTTCATTTTGGGCATTTGAGTAACCCAAAATCAACAGGAAGTGACCCATAAATGCCCCGAAATCAACAGGAAGTGACTTAGAAATACCTAAAAATCAAAAGGAAGTGACTGAAAATCAACAGGAAATGACTTGAAATGGCCCAAAAATTGGCAGCGAATCAACAAACTAGAATATGATTGATAATGATGATTTCCTGACCTATGCATCAATACAGTGGTGTGAAAAAGTATCCGAACCTTTTGGAATTTCTCACATTTCTGCATAAAATCAAACATCAAATGTGATGTGATCTTTGTCAAAATCACACAGATGAAAAAACAGTGTCTGCTTTAACTAAAACCACCCAAACATATATAGGTTTTCATATTTTTAAAGAGGATAATATGCAAACAATGACAGAAGGGGTAAAAATAAGTCAGTGAACCATCACATTTAATAATAATAATAATAATAATAATACATTTTATTTATAACGCACTTTATATTTGAAAAACAAATCTCAAAGTGCACGGGGGGGGGGGGGTTAGGTTTAGAATTTAGTGGGGGTGGGAGTTGGATGGTTGGAAGAAGAGTAGGGTCGGAGTCGAGGTGGGGGGGGGTTTAGGTTTAGAATTTAGTGGGGACGGGAGTTGTAAGGTTGGAAGAAGAGTAGGGTCGGAATTGAGGTGTGGGGTTTAGGTTTAGAATTTAGTGGGGGAGGGGGTTGGAAGAAGAGTAAGGTCGGAATTGAGGTGGGGGGGTTTGATTAAAAATTAGTGCAAAGTGGGGGCGGGGGTTGGAAGGTCTGAAGAAGAGTAGGGTCGGAGACGAGGGGGGTGTAGGTTTAGAATTTAGAGGGGGAGGGGGTTGGAAGGTTGGAAGAAGAGTAAGGTGGGACTTGAGGTGGGGGGGTTTGATTAAAAATTAGTGCGAAGTGGGGTCGGGGGTTGGAAGAAGAGTAGGGTCGGAGATGAGGGTGGGGTTTGGTTCAGAAGGTAGGAAGAAGAGTAGGGTCGGAATTGAGGTGGGGGGTTAGGTTTAGAATTTAGTGGGCGAGGGAGTTGGAAGGTTGGAAGAAGAGTAAGGTCGGAATTGAGGTGGGGGGGTTTGATTAAAACTTAGTGCGAAGTGGGGGCGGGGGTTGGAAGGTTGGAAGAAGAGTAGGGTCGTAGACGAGGGGGGGGTTTAGGTTTAGAATTTAGTGGGGGAGGGGGTTGGAAGGTTGGAAGAAGAGTAAGGTCGGAATTGAGGTGGGGGGGTTTGATTAAAAATTAGTGCGAAGTGGGGTCGGGGGTTGGAAGGTTGGAAGGAGAGTAGGGTCGGAGACGGGGGGTTTGGTTCCGAATTTTAGGAAGGTAGGAAGAAGAGTAGAGTCTGAGTCGAGGGGGGATGGGGGGTGGTGTTAGGGTTTTAGGTTTAGAATTTAAATATTATATTATATTATAATAGCTGCAGATCCGTCTGGCACACCTATCAGGACTAATTTGGGCCCAGTCTTCACTACAAAACTGCTGTAGTTCAGTCAGATTCCTAGGATGTCTAGTATGAATCGCTGTCTAGGTCAGGGGTCAGCAACCTTTTTGGTGTGGCGTGCCGCTTTCAAATTTTCTTGTCAATCAGTGTGCCACACCAAGATTAATGACGCACATCCAAATTTTTATATCCAACAGAACTGTAATTTTACTCCAAAGAAAACAACATGAACATACGTTGAAATCTTACAACTACCATTCTTCTTTATCAAATAACTAAAAAATAAAAGTATATTGTAGAAAATATCAAAACTTGAGCATCATCTTATGTAAACATATCACACACACACACAACCCAGCAAGAAAAGGGGAACAAGCGTGATTCTCAGTGCAGGTCTCTCACAGTACAGAGCGGGCTGTTTTAACCTTCAAAGTCAGGCGACTACTTTGTCTTTTTCACTAACAGTGAATTCTATGCACAATTTTAGATTTTATATAACAAATACAAAAGATGACTACCTTAATGTGATCCCTGGCCCTGTTTTCCATGAATTTCATGTTTCGTCTCGTAGTTGCATTTGACACTTGTTGTGCGACACACACACAACGCTCCCGAGGCATAATGCACAGAGCAAGCGGAAGTAACCAGCCAACCAGTTGTTACCGGCACCCCCAAGGGGCCGCTGTCCCCTACAGTATGACCAGCTTACTAGTTAAGCGTAAGAAAAAGAGAGGCAGGGAGCAAGTTGTTGAGAGAGAGTTGTGCGAAGAGCGCCATGAAAAGTGGCTGTGTCCCATGCTGGTTTTAGTTTTGTTAATAAAAGTCTCCAGCAAAATACCATCCAACGTGTCACTGAGTTTTTATACACATCACCACCTCTCTGAAGTAAGCACCGGGCGAATCGACGACAACAAGCTACGTAAATCGCCTGTCCACCACACCCTACGGTGCAGAGTTGCAATTACCAAAAAGTGCAGTTGGTAACACAGTGTACTTCCGCCAGCTCTCTGATTGGTCGGCTTCGTGACATGTTAGTAGCGTGGGCTGAATTAAACGCGCAGAGAAAAAAAAAATCCGACAAGCGCAGGAGTCGAGAAATTGGGGATGAGCTGGAGGTGTGCTCAAAATCCATTATTACTCGCATATAACGCCACAGGCAGAGTGGGTGAGAGGGGCAGTCCCGTAAAGCCCCTAAATAACAGGGCGCGCAACTGAAAATGCCTTCATTTCCGGTAAAAAGGCACATTGTAAATGGGCTCGCTTCCGCTATCCAAACAGCTAAACATGAAAAGGTTCACACTCCGGATGTTTTCAGTAATCCTTTATGTGTCCGTTTTCTTTTTTATGAAACTAAAACAGTGGTCTCAAACCGGTCCTCAAAGGGCCGCAGGGGGTACTGGATTTCATTCCAACCAAACGAGACAAATACCTTTTCACCAATCTGGTTTCTTACAAGTGTAATCAGTTGATTGCAATCAGGTGCTGCTTATGTTAGTAGAAACCAGGACCCACTGCGGCCCTTTGTGGAGTCGGTTTGAGACCGCTGAACTAAAACAATGAAAAAATACATGCAATCAGCAACAATGCTGCAAATAACAAAAATGCCATCCATATATGCAAACACAATTAGCCTGTATTCAGTAGTTCTTAATTAGAAATATCAAACACGTTTCCCCTCAAACATGCAACCTGGAGACAATATAAAGAGTGTAATTCTCAATTTGACAACAAAATACTCACAGACGTTGCTCTAAAGAACACAAATGCCACTCAAGTTGTGAGAGTGGAGCTGCAATGTAACACACTGAATCCCATTTGAAGAACTTCCTATTTGCATTTTTCTTCTACTGTTTTAGAACCAATAAATAAAACGGCCACAAGATGGGGCGCTTGAGCAAGTGATAAAGATACAACCGACAATAAACATAACACGCATTTTTTTTTTTTTTTTTTTTGCCATGCCCTCGCGTGTCACTCGTTAACCCTTCGCGTGCCAGTGCTGACACGCGTGTCATAGGTTGCCGACCCCTGCTTCAGGTCATGCCTCAGCATCTCAATGGGGTTCAAGTTCGGACTTTGACTTGGCCACTCCAAAACATCTGTTATGTTCTTCTGAAACCATTCTGAAGTTGATTTACTTCTGTGTTTTGGATTATTGTCTTGTAGCATCCATCCTCTTTTTAGCTTCAACAGTCCAACAGATGGCCTCAGATTTTCCTGCAAAACATCCTGATAAACTTTTGAATTCATTCTTCCATTAATGATTGGAAATAATATTTTATTCATGCTTATAAAACACATAACTGCTCTGATACTATATTCATCTGTGAAGCTGTATCCACATGTATTTCTTTGAACATAATAAAAAGAGTTTCTGTCGACTGCCTTATCTGATTTTACTCCCTCTCGTGCCAGCTAAGGCTAAGTTCTCAAGGTCATAACTCATTATGTTTTTCTGTGGAAAACCACCAGAGTTAAGACTTAAGTTTCACTTTCGTTTTCATAGGTATCGTTTCATAGTAAGCAATGCCCTTTCAACAAGCATATGTAGACCCTTCACTTGTATATTCTCTTTGTACTCCTGCGTGTTCACAGCATCTGGCTGGAGCACACCATTGTACCCTGGATATACATCTTGTGTTCTAAAAAGTCTTCGAAGCAGGCAATCCTTGGCTGTGTTGATTCATTTCTCATTCGAGCTATCGAGTTGACACTAGTCTTGGAGTTCAAAATTGAATTTCCCTGAATTTGTCCAGGCCCTGAGGCAGCAAAACAGCCCAAAATCACGATGGGGATGAGATGTTGGTGAGCTGTTCCATTTTTCCGCCCAACATGTCGTTGTGTGTTACTCCCAAACATTACAACTTTGGTTTCATCAGTCCACAAAATATTTTGCCACAACGTCTGGCGTGTCCAAGTGCCTTTTTGCGATCATTGAACAAGCAACAATGGGGTTTTTTTAGACAGCAGTGACTTCCTCCGTGGAATCCTCCCGCGAACACCATAGTTTTACACATAGTTGATGTGTGCACAGAAATATTGGACTGTGCCAGTCTTTAGTTGACACTCTAGGGTTCTTTTTTACCTCTCTGAGGATTCTGTGCTGAACTCTTGGCGTAATCTTTTGGTGGATGGCTACTCCTTGGGAGAGAAGCAACAGTACCAAACACTCTCCATTTGTAGACAACTTCTCTGACTGTCGATTGATGAACATCCAGACCTTTAGAGATGGTTTTTCATCGTTTTCCAACCTTATACAAATCAACAATCTTTAAGTCTCTTTAGGCAGAGGGTTCACTTACTTATTTTCCTCCTTTTTGTCGTTCTTTGCATGCTATCCTCATTAAAATAATAAAACCAAAAATGTTTGGGTGGTTTTAGTTAAAGCAGACACTGTTTTTTCATCTGTGTGATTTTAACAAAGATCAGATCACATTTGATGGTAATTATATGCAAAAATTTGAGGAATTCCAAAAGGTTCAGATACTTTTTCATACCGTTGTACATTAGTCCAACCCCTAGTTCCAATGCACATTTAAAACTAACACTCCAACCTTGAGTATTACAGGAGTAAATAACACGTAATTTTCAGTATGTGACCAGATTAGCCGACTCGTCACAAACGACTAAAATAATTGTTTGTGCCATCCCTGGTTGATTGTCAAGTTATTATTCTTTTTCACATTCAACATTTCAGGGGCGTTAGTACACAGGCGATGCTAACGCGACGACAGCTAACAGCGCATCCAAATAGCAAAGTCGAATTAATCATTTTTTGTGTGTTCAATTTGCTCTCGTTGCGTCGTCGCGGCTCCCACACAACGGCGGCGGCGGCGGCTGATAGCGGTGAGGCAATAACAATAAAATGTCATCAATCTGCCTCTGTCACAGCAAGTTTGTACACAGTAATGACATTAGGCCCGCAGTGGCGAGCGCGCCGCGCTCTTAAAGGCGCAGCGACGCACATTTGTGACACATATCAAGAGGGAGGGACGTGTAATAGCATGTTAGCTTTATATCATCGACTATTGACTCTTCTTCTGTATGTTGCTGTAACTCTGTACCATGTAAAGGGTTAATCTCATTCATTCTTGGTTTTGTAGAGTTGATTGATATTATCGGGTAGCCTATTATATCGGCCAATAAAAGCATTTTGAAATGATATTGGGTAATATCGACATCGGTTTTTCATGATCTGTTTGGGCCAATATGCATATGGCCTGTGCTGTCATGTCCACTAATTGCCTCCAGTTTCTGGTGTTTTCACACCCCCTGCTGGCACGAGGTGTAATAACTTTTTTTTACAAGTTCCAGCAAGTTCTGCTGACGTAATATGAGCTCATTGCAAATAGAGACATTTACTTTGTGTAATGCCATTGACGGCCATGTTTGTCGATTTTATTGATGCTAATGTACTTGGATTCAATTGAGGCATAAGTAAGTCCATGCCATTGACAGCCATGGACGTCCAAATTTCCCATTCATTTTCAATGGCAAAAAAACGTCCCCAAATCAACAGGAAATGACCAGATATCAATAGGACGTGTCCTCCAAATGTCCTAATTCCTTTGTCGCATATGGTAGTCGATGCCATTGATGGCCATGGACGTCCAAATTTCCCGTTAATTTCCAACGGCATTTACTTTTGTTAATGCCATTGATGGCCATGCATGTCAATTCTATTGATGCCAATGTACTAGGATTCCATTGACGGCCATGGACGTCCAAATTTCCCATTCATTTTCAATGGCAAAAAAAACAAAAAAACAATGTCCCTAAATAAACAGGAAATGTTCAGATATCAATAGGATGTGTCCCCCAAATGTGTCCCCGATTCCATTGACGGCCAAGGACGTCCAAATGTCCCATTTATTTTCAATGTCAAAAAAACAATTTCCCCAGTTAACAGGAAACGACCAGATATCAATAGGACGTGTCCCCCAAATGTCCCCGATTTCATTGACGCATATGGAAGTCGATGCCATTGACGGCCGTGGATGTCCAAATTTCTCATTCATCTTCAATGGCAAAAAAAAAATAAATGTCCCCAAATAAACGGGAAATGGTCAGATATCAATAGGATGTGTCCCCCAAATGTGTCCCCAATTCCATTGACGGCCATGGACGTTCAAATTTCCTATTCATTTCCAATGGATTTTACTTTGGTTAATGCCATTGACGGCGCATGTCAATTCTATTGATGTCAATGTACTAGGATTCCATTGACGCATATGTAAGTCGATGCCACTGACGGCCATGGACGTCCAAATTTCCTATTCCTTTTCAATGGCAAAAAAAAACAATGTCCACAAATAAACAGCAAATGACCAGATATTAATAGGAGGTGTCCCCCAAATGTCCCTGATGTCATTGATGCATATGGAAGTTGATGCCATTGACGGCCATGGACGTCCAAATTTCCCATTCATTTCCAATTGCATTTACTTGAGTTAATGCCATTGACGGCCATGCATGCCAATTCTATTGATGCCAATGTACTAGGATTCCATTGACAGCCATGGACGTCCAAATTTCCCATTTATTTTCAATGGCAAAAAAAAGCCAATGTTCCCAAATAAACAGGAAATGACCAGATATCAACAGGACGCGTCCCCGATTCCATTCGCGCATATGGAAGTCAATGCCATGAACGGCCAAGTCCAAATTTCCCATTCATTTCCAATGGCAATTACATTGATTAATGCCATTGAAGGCCATGCATGTCAATTCTATTGTTGCTAGGATTCCATTGACGCATTTGTAAGTCGATGCCATTGACGGCCATGGACATTCAAATTTCTCCTTCATTTTTCAACGGTACCTGTCCTCATAATGTCACCAAATCAACAAGAAGTGACCTGATATTCTCCTCGAAATGTCCCCAAATCATCCTAGGCAGGGCTAAGATCTGTATCTCACCACACCAAAGCCCCATAGTAATTTCTCCAGAAATTTCAGCTTCTAGTTATTAAAGAATTCAGTGGGGCATCACAATACAATTAGCCATCATATGTTAAGTCCACGACCGCATATATTGGTATCGGTTTGATATCGGTATCGGTTTTTGGAAGTTGGACAATATCCGCATATTGGTTAAAAATCATTATAGGACAACTCCATGATTTTGTCTTTTGACCGAAGAAGAAGAATGAAAACGGGAATTTGGAAAATGCAACACCGCAATACTCTTCAATCCTACTATTTTAGTTACAGCATGACCAAGTGTCAACCAAGTGTCGCATCTTTTAACACTTCTGTGACAGATGATGTTGCATTATTCAAAATGTTGCCTGTTTAATTAATAAAACGTTAATGCAGACGATATTGATATTATTTCCTACAGGTTTTCTATCAAAGCATCGCCCATTGGAATGTAACGGAAGGTAATAAAGTCCAATGAAAATGTGTCGGTGGCTAATTGAAAACGGTTAAAGCGAGCGTGGAGTAAAAATGAAGACAAAGAAGGAAGGACAAGAGCACGGCGGCGTTAATGTGCTCTCTTAGCGCTCGTTACTTTTAGCGTGCGCTCGCCGAGATGTAAATATCTTCTTATTGCTTTATTCACGTTTAATTGACTCCAGTGGCTAACGCTGGGAAAACAATAACACTGACTCATTGCTTCGCAACATGCCTGTTAAATACTGTAAACTCATTGGACACTTCATTAGGGAGGGATAACATTTCGACGTTCCTCGGGGTAAATATTACGGCGGGGCTGCAATTAACCAATATGTCGATCGGCGATTAATCCTCGTTGTGTTTTCTGATGAGTTGACTCATGGCATCATGTACAAATCAGATTATTTTGGGTTTAACTTTTTTTGCTTAAGCCTACAGGCTGAGAAAAGTTGGACGACGTAAGTAACTATAAATATTTTATGATAGTATATAAAATTATATATAATCATAGGCGGAGTTTGACTTTTGGAGCGGGGGGCACAATATGTTGGTGACCCCGAAATGAAGTGTTAGCAATAAAATTAGCTTCCAAGAATATTTCTAATAATAAGTTGTAAATGAGTGTTTTTTGTTTTCAATCATTCTTGAGGGGAATTCTAAAATCAGGCTACTTATTTTCGCCAAGATCGTCATCCATTGAGTATGGTACGTCCTCCGGTGTCGTGCCAATGTAGTTACCTCAGTCAAGAATTGTATCCCCTAGGTGGAGCCATATAGAGGTAGATTTGTGTCTTCATTATTCAATCCAAAAAAAAAATCTTCAATCAAAATATATATTTTTAATAAAAAAGGCACCTCAATCAAAAAAAAAAAGTGAATGCAAAACTAAATTTGAAACCCAAAAAAAATGCATTTGAAAGCTATTTTCATTTCATTTATTTTTTATTTTGATTGAAACAACTTTTTTGATTGAAGTAATGTTGTGTGTCACATAGCCACATTTTGGCCAGGACATTTGTGTCTTTATTCTTCAATCAAAAAATTAAGTTGCTTCATACAAAAAAAAATATTTTCAATCATAAAAAAAGTCACTTCGATAAAAAAGTGTTTGAATGCAAAAATGAATTTGAAACCCCCCAAAATGCATTTGAAAGCTATTTTTATTTATTTTATTTTTTTTATTTAAGAAACTTTTTGATTGAATTAATGTTGTTTTGTGTCACATAGCCACATTTTGGCTAGGACGTGTGTCTTTATTATTCAATCAAAAAATTAAGCTGCTTCATACAAAAAAAAACATTTTCAGAAGGAAAATCATTTCATTCATAAAAAAAAAAAAGTCACCTCAATCAAAGAAAATCTGTTTGAATGGAAAAATAAATTTGAAACCCCCCAAAAAATGCATTTGAAAGCTATTATTATATATATATATATATTTTTTTTTTGATTGAAGCAATGTTGTTTTGTGTCACATGGCCACATTTTGGCTAGGTCATTTGTGTCTTTATTATTCAATCAAAAAATTAATTTGCATCATACAAAAAATAAGTATTTTCAAAAGAAAAATCACTTCAATCGAAAAAAAAAATTCGATCATTAAAAAAAAAGTTTTTGAATGCGAAAAAAAATTTGAGGCTCGAAGATTTACATTTGAACACTTAATTTTTCATTTAAAAATGTTTGATTTAGCAATCCTTTTTGTGTTTGGGCCATATTATGGTTAGGCCATTTGTGTCTAAATCATTCAGTCCCCCAAAAAGTTGCTTCAGTCAAGGAAAAAATCATTTGAAAAACAAAACTGCCCTCTGCTATTTTATTTATTTATTTATTTTAAGTAATATGCAAAGCAAATGACCGTATAAGGTGCTAGTCACATGATCCGTTCAAAAAATAATTTTGACCCATTATAAAAATATATATTTTTTGTTCATTTCATTCATTTTTGTTGCTTGTTTTCTTGCTTTACAACTTTTATATAGATATGAAAGTCAATTACATACAATGACACTTCAACTCTGCTTCTGGGCGGAGTTTGACTTTTAGGGCAGGGGAGAGCACAATATGTTGATGACCCCGAAACGCAGTGTCAGCAATAAAATAAACTTACAAGACTATTTAAAATATTAAGTTGAAAATGAGGCCGCTTAGGCTATGCTTTTCACCAAGATCGTCATCCATTGAATATGCTACGCCCACCGGTGTCGTGCCAATGTAGTTACCCCAGTCTGGGTGGAGCCACTGCACTGCACTGATTTCCTTGATTTCTGTGTTTTTGTGATCTGCAAGGTTTTAAAACATGGCACATCTATGAAAAAAAATAATAAAAATTCTGTCGTATACCGCAACATACGTACTGAACGTTAAAAAAGGCTAAGTTTCACTGTTTTACTTGTAGGATGACCTACAACTGTTATTACTGTTATTCAAGTCCTGTATGGAGTTTCTCCAGTTTTGTAAAAGTCGATGTCCAAAATATATAACTGTGGTTCTTTTCTGGCTTCAATTAATTGTTTAAGTCGACAACCCTTATAACTAATGTGTGCCAGGAGACACAATTTTTGACGGGGGTAACTACATTGGCAAGACACCGGTAGTGGCTCTGTTGTACAATTAGCGTCTTTAGTGGGGCAAATTGAAACGCCGCTCACCATTTTGACAGTGGTCTCTAGCGTTTCATGGTCCACATTTTCAATCTTTGGTTCTTGCTCAGTAGTTGTTTGCCACGTTTGAAAGCTTAGGTCTGGAAAAAAGCAAAAAACAAATCCATATTGCTTTTTCGGTCCTCGGGTGGTTTTGGCTAAGCAAAGCAAATGACCATCTAAGGTGCTAGTCATATAATCTGTTCGACAAATAATTTTGACCCATTATAAAAAAATCATTCATTTCATTCATTTTTGTTATTTGTTTTATTGCTTTACAACTTTTATGAACAATATTTTACCGAAAAATTCTTATACTGTATAGGAAAGTCAATTACATGCAATGACACTTTCCGGGTGCAAGTCATGTTTCACACTGCTGCGGTCCGTCCACTCTAGCTAGCTGCATGCAGGCTCTCTCAGCCAATTAGCCCATCTATGCACGCTCTCTTAGCCAATCAGTACATCGTTGTCACAGCGATCACAACAGAAGTGGCAACATGGAAGATATTTGACTCAAAATGAAACAGAATTTAGCAATATAATAGTAGCGCATAGCGATAGGTCGTCGATTCATTCAAATAATATATGTTTAAAAAGTTTTTTGTTTTGTTTTTTGTAGGACTGTCAAATTTATCGCGTTAACGGGCGCTAATTTTTGTTTTTAATTACTCACGTTCAAATATTTAACTCATTCAACGCATGCGCAGAAAGACCCACTCACGCATTGCCGCAAACAGACTACAATGGCGCCATTTTACGTATATTGAGAGCTAAGAGGCAGAGACAAGCGAGTGGAGTGGACACAGGCATTTATTTGGGCCGTGCTATTTATTGGCTAAAGCTTTGGCATCTCTTCAACAACAATTATCACTATTGTGGCGAGCGACGTGGGGAAGAATGACAGGAGATGATCTTTTTCTTAACACCCCGTATTTTAACACAACGCAGAGAAGATACAGTGGGGCGAATAAGTATTTAGTCAACCACCAATTATGCAAGTTCTCCTACTTGAAAATATCAGAGGCCTGTAATTGTCAACATGGGTAAATCTCAACCATGAGAGACAGAATGTGGGGGAAAAAAACAGAAAATCATATTGTTTGATTTTTAAAGAATTTAAAGATTTTAAAGAATGTATTTGCAAATCATGGTGGAAAATAAGTATTTGGTCAATACCAAAAGTTCATCTCAATACTTTATTATGTACCTTTTGTTGGCAGAAAACAGCCCCAAAGCATGATGTTTCCACCCTCATGCTTCAGAGTGAGTATGGTGTTCTTCGGATGCATGTCAGGGAACGGGAAGGCCGGTGGTGTGTGGACCCAAATGCAGGGAAAGGAGACGAGGCAGATTGACGGTGCAAAATGATTTAATTATGGCAAGCAAAAAACAAAGTACCAACAAATAATGACGAGATTCCCCAAAAAAACACAGCGGCAAACAAAACTCAGGTTACTAACAAAAGGCTAGGTATCAAAACTTACTGAGGGGAACACGAGGGCTTGGAGAGATGCGAGAATGCTGACCAGAACTTGGACATGGACGTCGACAGACTTTGACAATGACGCAACAAGAAGTGAAAAGAAAATGGGAGCTTATATACACACACGCAGACAAGGGGTAAGGAGACAACAAGGAACAGGTGAGCACAGGAGGATACACTAGGAGAAGGTACATCAGGTGAAATCAATGGGCAATCACAGGGACAAGTCACACTAGGAGAAAACAAACACAAAACCTAACAATGCAATTCAATATTCTTTCTCCTCCAAACACGAGAACCTGTGTTTCTACCAAAAAGTTCTATTTTGGTTTCATCTGACCATAACACATTCTCCCAGTCCTCTACTGGATCATCCAAATGCTCTCTAGCGAAACGCAGACGGCCTGGACATGTACTTCCTTCAGCAGGGGGACACGTCTGGCAGCGCAGAATTTGCGGCGCATTGTGTTACTGATAGTAGCCTTTGTTACTGTGGTCTCAGCTCTCTGTAGGTAATTCACTAGGTGCCCCCGTGTGGATCTGGGATTTTTGCTCTCCGTTCTTGTTATCATTTTGACGCCACGGGGTGAGATCTTGAATGAATGAATGAATGAAATATTTATTGTCATCATCATCGGTATCATTGACAATTACAAATGTAATATGATTTGCCCGAAGGAAGGAACTAAAGAAGAAGACAGTTACATACATCATATGGCCACAAACTGTACAATAATACTATCAACAATCTGACTTTACAATAACTCAGCGTCCAGTCAAGCAGCTCGATTGCGATTGTTGACACAGCAGTCTCTTGCACAAGATTAGTGGTCTGAATTTCAGGGCGTACAAGGTTATGGCTTTGTCATGTCTCTGACATTCTAGCATCTATTTGTTGTGAGAACATTTTGTTGTGGCTATGTGTGTGGCAAAAGTGATTATGTGTTATCCTTTATCCTTGTGTTATCCTTCTTGGATGGAGCCCCAGATCGAGGGAGATTATCAGTGGTCTTGTATGTCATATTCTAATAATTGCTCCCACAGGTGATTTCTTTTTTTTTTTTAAAAACCTGTCCTGTTCAGCTGTTTGACACAGAGAATGGAAGTCTAAGTGCCCGGATTCTGAACAGCTTTAATGTTTCACATGGAGAGTCTGACATGCTCCCATTTTGATCCTTCAAAATACCTTTTTATTATGACAAAGCAGCGAACAGGAAGGGATTATGGGGGGACAGAAGAAAAGAAATACAAGAGAAGAAAGAAAAGAAACACATAAACAACAACAAGAAATACATTGAACATCTAAACTAGTTACTAATATGCTGGTGCTATCGTCAGCGAGATGTATTTCCGGTTTACACCATGTGGGGGCCAATTGGCCAGTGAAAGAGGAGAATGGGGGTGGGGGTGTCTATAAGACTATAAGCTAAGTGATTGAAAGGGGTAGAGCAGCGGTCTCAAACCGACTCCACAAAGGGCCGCAGTGGGTCCTGGTTTTTGTTCCAACAGATCCAGCACAAACAGTTCAACCAATGAGGTTTCTACTAACATAAGCAGCACCTGATTGCAATCAACTGATTACACTTGTAAGAAACCAGATTGGTGAAAAGGTATTTGTCTCGTTTGGTTGGAATGAAATCCAGTACCCCCTGCGGCCCTTTGAGGACCGGTTTGAGACCACTGGGGTAGAGTGTACACAAATCAGTTCTGTGATCTAGAACCCAATAATCGTGTGAATCTCTTATGAGTGTAAGCCCGTTGGCGACCAACCCTACGCCACCGCATCGCCAATCCCGGCACCGGAACCCCCTACCCGAGCATGCCCTACCACATCCAACAGCACGCAAGCCCCACCGGGCGCGCGACAGCCACGCAGACGGGCGGAGAAACCGCGCGGGCGCCAACCCAGGGCCACGGCCCCCACCCAGCCAGCCCGGGGAGGGAGGGCGGTCGGGGGGGTGGGGGGGCCATGCGCAGCCCATCCCTCCTCCCGCCGCCCAGCAAAGGAGCCACCGTCCCCCCCCCCCCCCCCGGGACCCAGGGTGGTCCCCCGGGCCACACGCGCTCCCATCAACCGGCCTTCAGGGATGGCAGGAGGGAACGCATCACCAACCCCACGCCTACACCCACCCCCGCCCGCCCACCCGGGCCACGAGCCACAGCCCCCCAACCGGCACGGCACGCCACGGGACCCCCAGCGGCCCACCAAGCCCCAGGCAAGGCAGGGTCCCCCGCCGGTGCAGGCGACACCTCGCTGATACACCGGCGCCCAGCCAGCGACCCGCGACGGAGCGCAGGGCGGATGCCTAGCCAGAGAAGAGAGGGGAAGGCGGAAGCAGGAGAACGCCCAGGAACTGCTACGGGGCGATGCAAGATCGGAGACCCGACCCCCCAACCCACTCCCGCGGCCGGCAGCCAAGGCAGAGGGGAGGCCACACCCCGGGAGCCACGCCATATAGAAAAAGTGTGGGACCCACCTACCACCCCATTACTGTGGCTGCCAGGTTCCCGACTGGCAGCCATCACCCAGCACCGTGATGGGGGTGTGAGGGGAGGGTAGTGCAATGTATGCATTAAAATAGGAGAGCTTGGCTTGGGGCACTGGGACCGCAGCATGGAGTTTCTGTCCAGCCGCCCGTCCCACCGCCCTTTGCCGGAGGTGATTTCTTTACACCAAGCGTTTTACCTATTGCAGATTCAGTCTTCCCAGCCTGGTACAGGTCTACAATTTTCTCTCTGGTGTCCTTCGACAGCTCTTTGGTCTTGGCCATAGTGGAGTTTGGAGTGTGACTGACTGAGAGTGTGGACAGGTGTCTTTTATACTGATAATGAGTTAAAACAGGTGCCATTAATACAGGTAACGAGTGGATTTACGTTATTAACATTCTTTCTGTGAGAGGGATCCACAGATAGAAAGACTTGTAATTCTTAATTAAAAATGTGATAAATGTGACCTTGTATATTGTGACTAAATATTGCCATCTAGTGTATTTGTTGAGCTTTCAGTAAATGATACTGTAGCCATTTAACTTCTGCCCAAATGCATGATGGGAAATGCAACCATGACTGTGCGTAGTGGTACCAATTGATATATCTTCTCTGCGTTGGGAAATAAAATAGGGTGTTATGAAAAAGATCAACTACTACCTTTCATCCCCACATTGCTTCCCACGATATTTCTAATTGTTGAGAGAGGGATTGTAAGGCTTTAGCCAATTAAAAAAAAGCTTCAAAGGCTGCCAAAATTCTCTCTACTCATTTAATGTTGCCTTTAAACTCTATGTATACGTAAACCGGTGCCATTATAGACTGAACGCGACAATGCGTGAGTGGGTAGTGCAGTGCATGCATTAATTGTGTTAAATATTTAAAAGTTATTACCGCCGTTAACGCGATAAATTTGATAGCCCTAGTTTAAGCCAAAACTAAAGACCCTGGATGAGTATAAGGCATTTTGTCTGTAACATTAAATACAATTAGAAAACGATTTAATAAAAAAATGAGGGCTGTTAACGGGCGTTAATTAATTTTTTTAATTAATCACGTTAAAATATTTTTAACGCAATTAACGCAGATGTCCCGCTCAGACAGATTTAAATGACAGTACAGTGAAACGCTCACTTGTGTTTTATGGAGTTTTGCTGCCCTCTGCTGGCGCTTGGGTGCGACTGATTTTATAGGCTTCAGCACCCATTACATTGTGTAAGTAATTATTGACATCAACAATGGCGGGCTACTAGTTTATTTTTTGATTGAAAATTTTACAAATTTTATTAAAACGAAAACATGAGGGGTTTTAATATAAAATTTCTATAACTTGTACAAAATGTTTTCTTTTAAATACTGCAAGTCCCTCTATCCATGGATCGCTTTAACAGAATGTTAATAATGTTAAAGAGCATACGACACGAGAAAAAAAAGTCTTAAATGGCATTATTATGTGAATTAGAATCATATTTTGAGACGATTCGACTATATACAACAATTTAGCAAAGCGCAGATGACGAGAAATTAGTCTTTTAATCTGCCGGTTAGCCACACCTACCATTATAGGGCTTTAGCGTCCCCAATAGGTGGATGACGTCAGCGGTAGACTGGGCTCATTGGTTTTACTATTCAGCCCACTGAGGGGGAATTATTCAGAACGAGGAAAACGCGACGAAGAGAGCCGCAAAATGTCATTGTCTCTCTACGCCAATATTTTTACAGGATATTCTTTTTATCCAAGTATTTTTCCCCAATAGCTATATAAATGGCTTGAGAAGGACCAGTCAGCCCGTCGAGGGGGAACTCTTCACAACGAGGAAACGTGACGTGAGAGCGGCAAAATGTCATTGTTTCTGTCTCTTTACTTCAATATTTTTACAGGATATTCTTTTTATCCAAGTATTTTCCCCAATTGCTAAATAAATGGCATGGTCATGACAAATAGCAGTCTTGTGCTGAATGGAATATGAAATAATAAAAATGCATTTATTCAGGACGACATGGCAAAATGACTCCATAATGGTCAAAACTGTCGACTTCACCTTTACTGTCGCACCTTCCGAACGATATTTTATGACACCCAAATCGGACATATGTCATTTCCCTTCCCCGGCTTCGGAGAATGTAAACAAACCAGAAGGCGTGACAGCTAGCTGACATGCTAACCCGAACCGAGTGATGTTTCAAAGACTTCGAAGCGGAAAATCACACAATACTAGCCTGGATTATTTGACATGACGACCCGGTTGTCGATTGTCTTTGCGGATCGGCAAACCGCCCGGCGGAGAGAATTTTATAGTTCGTTCCCCGGAGGAGGGTGGCTGGAGCTGTTGTGCAGCTAACGTGCTGCTAATGAGCAGAGGAGAGCTTTTTACATGCCTATCAATGATCAAACGTAAGTAGTCCTTTATTTAAAGGAAGTTTGTAGTGTTTACTTTGTAATCGCTGTATTCATATTTGACATAATACAAAACAAGATGTTTTCTCACTTCCTCGTACGTCCAATGGTCCCACGTAAATATCCACGGTGGATGGGAACCTTTTGAAACTCCAAAAAGGCGCATACGCCTCTCCCTCATACAGAATGATTTTTCTGCAGCCGTTTGGCTGGCGTGATGCGAAAAATAAACGTATTAATCCGCAAAATCAGCTGAATCCTTAGTTCTCGTACACAACAGTACGCTGTATAGTGAAGAGGACGTCTTCTACCGTACACGTCACAGCGCCCTCCTCCTCAATGCAAGACCAAAGCCGGAAGTCACTCATTTTCATGGCGCGGGATTAAAAAAACTAAATAAATATAGCGATCGCTTCCACACACATCCAAGCGGTCCATATCATTCAGGGGCATAAAATACCGCATGTATTATGAAATAAACATGCTTCTTTGTGTCACATGCACTTTAATGCCATCTTGTTGATTTATTGTTATAATAAACAAATACAGTTCTTATGTACCGTATGTTGAATGTATATATCCATCTTGTGTCTAATCTTTCCATTCCAACAATAATTTACAGAAAAATATGGCATATTTTATAGATGGTTTGAATTGCGATTAATTGCAATTAATTACGATTAATTTTTAAGCTGTAATTAACTCGATTAAAAATTTTAATCCTTTGACAGCCCTATAAAAAATACATATATATTAAAAAAAGGAATGTCCGATTTTTTTTTTGCCGATTCCGATACTTTGAAAACGACGTGATCGGACCCGATCGATCAGGTTGACATCTCTAATTTCTTGTTGTTTGTTCTCCTCTTTTGTCTGCTTCCTTCCTTTCTGTAATTCCTGCTCACTGCTTTCTCCTAATAAATGAAACAATGAAGTATCTCAAACTCCCATGTGATACATTAATACTGTTCATACACCATAACGGCATTTGGATTCCTATTATCTGTGTCTAAGTAGCTGAACAGGACAGGTTTAAGGACAAAAAAAATTCTGGTGACCCGTAGTCGTGCAAAAACAAATACCTGAGTATCGATCTTATCCGGATACGACATTTGAGTACACTTTTGGATACTTTTGACATCCCTACAACACAGCAGCACCTTCTGTGATGACAAACAATAAAGCTCTCACTGCTAAAGGCTAAGCTGATGAACAAGACCCCCTCGCCTTGCTCTTTCCACCAAGTCAAACAATGCACACACACAAACTAAAGGGGGTCGGTTGCCGTGGAAACACTCCAGTCCGGATACTGATGAGCGCGTGCGTGCGTATAAAATCAATGCTTCATAAATTAGACGCGCCGAGTGGCAGCCTTCTGTCGCGCTCTCCGGCGCCACCGTCAGGAGGCGGGAGGGAGGAGGCGTTCATCAGAAAAAGAAAAAAAAATGTTTTTGAATAGAAATGATTTGGTTGACTCGCGCTATTTTTGGCAAGTTATTTTCCCCGGAAAAGGCGAGGCGCCAGATGACAATAACAATCATTTAAGAACATTAATGGCATCGGGATGGAAATGTGGGAACGTGTTTAAATATTTACAAAGGCCGATTCCCGCGACGGCGTCATCAAAAAACAATTAAATATTCTTCCCGTTTTTTTTTTTCTTTGTTTGTTTTTAAAAGCAAATCATTGCCAGCCTTATAAACACACGCCTAATTGCAAAGTGAGCGGCACACTTTTCATTTTTTTTATTATTTATTTAGTCTCCGCCTTTGCGAGCCGGAAAAGGAAAACAGGGGGAAGAGTTGGGATAGAAGCGGGGTGGGGGGGTTGATAAATAAATAAATGAAAAAAACATCATTTTGAGTATAATTAGGAATATAAAGAAGCTGCTGGCTAAAGATGAGAAGCTAATTGCCTGGCGTTTATTTCTCATCAGCTTTGTTGAACAATCTTATCACGCTCAAGTGACTCGGACGCTCTGCCATCTCATCACATGCGGCATTATTTGAATGATCATTTATATGATTATTCTTATTTTTATTCAATTCGGTGAGCTCGCCGCAGATGGCGTGGTTTTCCTTATGATGAATGCGGATGAAAAGTCAGCCATTTTGTTGTACCGTGGCCATTTTAAAGGGTATGAAAACGCAAAGGGGGTGTGAGACATCAATAGAACAGCTATGTGCCAAAATAACAAATATTGATAAAGTTGACAAAAAAATCAATCAAAATTAATGAGCAATTATCGAAAATAGATCGAAAATGACGAACATTTCCGAAAGTGTTCCGGAAACAGCCGAATGGGGCGGAGACGTCATAACAAGGAAACAAAAGGTCGAGGCGGGTGCCATCGTTGTTTATCGACGAGAGAGTTGTGTTCGTGTTTTATCAAAAAATCGCTAAAATGGTTCAAACCTGTCATGCTAAGTGGTTTAGAAATAGCCATTTGTCGCAATGTAGTACCCATGAGTTCCCGAACACGAGAAAAAGAGCTGGACTACGCAGACAATGAGTAAAGTTCGTCAGTGCTAAGAGGGCTAATTTTGGAATTTTACTGGGAAACGGGAACCTGAGGAGCCAGAAGATGTGCCTACAACCTCAAAGAAAACAAAATTTATGCTACTTCCCTATCACTAAAGACCCACGAACTGCGAAGGAGTGAATTCGTGACCCGTATGTGAATAAATCGTGTGATTCGAGCATGTCTGTGGAACAGGAATATCAGCTTGTAGAGATCGCAAATCACGGCGACTTAAACGTACATTTGAGACAACAACTCTACCGAAGTTCTGGATTAAAGTCATTTCGGAATATCCCGACATCGCTTGGAGCGAGCTGAAAACTGCTACAATTTCCAACATCGTGTATTTGTGATGCTAGCTTCTCTCACTCTCCCATCTCGTCTCAACGAAACAAACTCAGCCCTCCCACTGATTCAGTGGGTGAGTTGTATTTTTTCCCTGCACGTAACGCGACGGGGCTAAAAACAAATTCTATTTTATATTTGTTGTATTTTTCTGCCGCACATTGCCGGTGTTCTGACAAAGTTGGCATGCGCGTAACGTTAAAAAGGACCGCGAATGCAGCGACTCCAAAGTACACGCTACAAACTTTCTTTAAAGAAAGGAATATTAACTTACGTTTGCCATGTTTGGCGCACACAACAACTGCACGTAGCCCTCTCACTTAATGACTTCGCCGTGTCGTTAAGCGTTAATTTACGCCATTTCCGTGTTGCACATGTATGTTTGTGATGTTAATAGTTTTTTAGCACCATTGGATAACATTGAGAGTCCAACTGAATATAAAAGTGGGACACCGGTCCGTGAAAAAAAGACCCAAATCACACCGGTCCGTGGTGCAAAAAAGGTTGGGGACCCCTGCTCCAATCCCATTCATATTGGTGTCGATTGGCAGAGCGAAACCGATGATAGCATATTAAATGATAATTATTCTATACATTATTTTGCGGTTACGGTGTATCAGCTTCACAAAAAGAAATGCAAAACAAACCATTCGGTGATTCTGTTGCCGCCGGTGTTTCATCAGTGTGATTGCTCCCCTCAATGATCCTTTCATCTGGCTGCATTGGCTTTCGTTTGGGTTCAAATTGATAACCCATAACACCAAAGAAAGGTTCATAACTCTCCTCGTCACCATTAGAATGTTCGTTACGTCGGATTCGTCGCTGCAAATAGAAACAAAATTGTCCGCCATCATCGCCGCCATTCAGTACTAAGCACTGAGCCGGTTGTTTCCCTATAGTGACGTCACGCACACAATATGCTAGATTTAGCTTGACACTCGACCTAATTTCTATCATTTTCTTGGTGTTGCGATGTGTGTAATTCCACGAAGTGGCATGATATGAATTCAAACGGCATGCGTTGATGGAAAAATGATGGAATATTAGCATTTCCCCAGGTGTTGTCATACCCTTTAAGGTTCCATAAACTTCATAATGATATTGACGGGACACAACCCCAGACACTGCGCCACACCTTCAAGTAGGGAGCCGTCCGACATTCCGCTTCAGTTGGTCAAAGTCAGTCGCAGTTATTCTCAAACACATGTGTAACCCCAGTTAAAATAATTACATTAAATTAGATTAAAAATTGGGCAAATAAGTAATAAATAAACCACCAAATAAGTGAGCATTTGTATATTAAAAATGATTTTTAAAAAATAGTAATTTTATAAATAATTAACATTTATAAATATTCAATAAGTTACAAATTTTTGCTTTCACTAATAAAGTTTTTTTCCAAGAGTGAGAGAGCCCCTCCCCTACCCATGAGTCTCAGACAAGAGACCGAGAGGAAGCGTAGCAGTTGGCTACGAGCTACCGCTAATGAAGAGAAGAATTAAACCTTTTTTTTCCTCCCAAAACGCCGATCCTGAGCCTCACTACTAGAATTGTGTGACCCTTTGGAAGGCTCTAAACATTAACCAGGAGCGTTTTGGTAAGTTTTATTTGGTTAAAATCCTTATTTTGAGAAGTTAGTTTTAGCGGAGCTACCATGCAATGGGCACATTCAGCTGCCACAACTTATTCTATGAAACGTAGAATTATATTGGATGTGTCATTGTTATTATTTTATTTTAATGAAAAAGTGATGATGTATTTTATTTTGTGACTTAAAATTCATTTGATGTAAAAAATGTGCCGTTGTGGTGACCCTTTTGTTGACATAATTCACCCACTTTAATTGTGTGTCTGATTGGCCGAGCGCGTTACCGGCTGCGTCACAGTCACGTGACAGACATTATAAAGAGCTGCGCGCGTTCCGGCTCATTAGAGAGAGAGTGTATGAGAGTGCACGAGAGTTCACAGAGAGCATGCACGAGAGTTACATAGCTGGACACAGCACTTGAGCAATAAAGACTCTTTAGCAAAGCATCCCGCTTCACTGGTGACCCCGACTGCCTCGCTGAAGTCTCAGAGGCATTTCGAACACTATTGCAATGGCGGACTCTTGCTTTTTCGAGCTGGCGACATTCAACGAGTCTTCTGCGGCCGCGTGGTTCGCTAACGCGGAGGAGCAGTTCGTCCTCCGTGGTGTTTCAGACGACACCATGCGCTTCTACCACGTGGTGGCCACGCTCGGGTACTCGACGGCGGTTAGAGCACAGCGCTTCGTGGTCTATCCGCCGAAGGTGGGCAAGTACATGGGGCTCAAGGCGCACCTCCTCAGACTTTATGAACCGTCGTACAAATCGACTTCAGAGGCGCCCAAGGTGCCCGCCTCGCGAACCTTGCTGCCCGTGGTACCCGCCATAGATGGCGGCACTTCCGCCCCGGTTCCTCGCAGCCGTACTGCTGTCCCGGTACCCGCGCCACCGCCGCGCGCTTCTGCTCTGGCTCTTCCCGACGCCGAAGTTGCTGTCTCGCCTCCGGCCCCGCTCTCGCTCGCCTCGGCTCCGTCGCCGCTCTCCGTCGACGCCGCTGCGCCCGTCCCTGGCTTTCCCGGCTACGGCGCCGTTGCGCCCGCCTGCGGCCTACTCGACGACGGTGCGCCCGCCTGCGGCCTACTCGATGACGGTGCGCCCGTCCCTGGCTTTCCCGGCTGCGCCGCCCTTGCGCCGGCCTGCGGCCTACTCAACGACGGTGCACCCGCCTGCGGCCTACTCGACGACGCCCCGTCCGCCTGCGGCCTACTCGACGACGCCCCGTCCGCCTGCGGCCTTCTCGACGACGCCCCGTCCGCCTGCGGCCTTCTCGACGGCGTCCCGTCCGGCCCTGGTCCCCTCGACGGCGTCCCGTCCGGCCCTGGTTTTCTCGGCGACACTTCGCCTCACGACGTCATTGCTGCGCCTGCTTCTGGCCTTCCTAACGACGCCGCTCCAGCACCTGCGCCTCTGGAAGTCTCCGAGGTCGCCCCTCTACTGGCGCCACTGGACGCCGCCGCCTCTGACCTCACTCCAACGCCTCCGGGAGTCTTCGAGGTCAGTCATCAGCCTACGCCGCTGGCCATCGCCGCGAGCCTTGCTGCTGTGCCGGCGCCTCCGGTAGTCTCCGAGGTTGCATATCGGCCAGCGCCAGCGAACGCCGCCCCCGACGTCTCTCCTCGTCCTCCGCCTTTGGACAACGATGTCGTCGCTCCGGTTTTGGCGTTTTCCCCGCTCCTGCTACGACCAGTCGGCCTGGTTCGTCTCGCCTGTCGCCCTTGTCCACGACCGGGCGACTCCGACCGCCGCGCCGGTCGCCGTCGTCTCCGGCCTCGAACGGCCGATTCCGACCGCCGCGCCCGTCGCCCTCGTCTGCAGCCTCGACTGGGTGGTGCTGCTCGTTGCAAGTCTCGACCGCTGCTCAGCGACGCGTGCCGCCTCTCTCGGCGTCCGCTTCTCCGGCCTCGCCTGCGCGGTGCTGCACGGCGCGCTCCTCGTCCTGGGCGTCCTCCAGACCGTTCTGCTCGGACGTCCCGCATCTGGCGTCCTGGACGGCCGCCTGATCGTCGCGTTCAGTCGCCCACCGCCTGGCATCCTGGGCGTCCTCCAGACTGTTCTGCTTGGGCGTTCCGCATCTGGCATCCTGGACGGCCGCCTGACCGTCCGTTCGGTCATCTTCCACAGATGCCCCGGCCGCGCAACCCTTCCGTTCCGTACTTTTGTTTCGGGTTGTGCCTGGCGTCATGTGTGGGTGAATTCTGGGGGGACCTGTGTGGTGACCCTTTTGTTGACATAATTCACCCACTTTAATTGTGTGTCTGATTGGCCGAGCGCGTTACCGGCTGCGTCACAGTCACGTGACAGACATTATAAAGAGCTGCGCGCGTTCCGGCTCATTAGAGAGAGAGTGTATGAGAGTGCACGAGAGTTCACAGAGAGCATGCACGAGAGTTACATAGCTGGACACAGCACTTGAGCAATAAAGACTCTTTAGCAAAGCATCCCGCTTCACCGTATTGTGGAAAAACGGTCGACTAACGGCTACGTTCGAGCCGCCATTTTAGGTCTCGAAATGCGGCCTTCCTAACAGCTAGACTGAGTTAAAACTCTATTTTTTTGTTGTACAAATGTCTAAAATGTATTTCTCGTGGCCTGATAACACGCCAAGTTTTTTCCCCCTTGGGAAAAGCCACTGAGTTTCTCCCGAAACTCAGACCACCGATTGATGAGCGACGACAACGTCAAGGACAACAGGATTCTCGGTAAGAGCCGAGTGGCGAGCTAACCCAAGAGCTGGATTTTCCCTTCTGAACAACGAGTTACCGTCACAAGCAAGGTTGCGGTAGGAGTTGGATTATTTCTTTCCTTTTGGATGAACAGCACTGAACGGTGTGCTTCCTACACCACAAACTCATTGGATTCTGGAAGGACAATTAATGGACAACCTAAATTGTTCTCCACTTGATTTTGATTGTTGAACTTTCCATTTCGAGTATTGAAATATTTAACTGCCTTTGAAAATAATTTGAAGTGCAGCTATTTGAATTCTGTTCAATTATGTGATTTGGTTTACATTTAAAACGAAACAAAATAGAATAATCACAAAAATTAGAAACCTGACCGGTCAGAAAATTGAACATAAAATAGAAAAAAAATAGATTGAAGCTATCATTTTTGTTATAATTCTTAACACTAAAATTAAGGAACAGTATAACAAAAAATAGTTTCTTCAAGTACATCTTCCGAATTGATGCACGATTTATTTGTTTGTTTGTTTGTCTATTGTCTTTATAATTGTTAAGTAAATTGCCGGCTTTGTGTTCAAGTTCCATCCGTCTCTGGTTCCTTCTTTTTTAAGTACCACTCTCCGAACCTAGTACTAGTCCAGTAGCCCACATCACCTTCTGCCTAACAGCAGAGGCGCTACACATGCAGCGATCCAACGCCGGATTTAGGTTGAAAAAAAGTATGAAAGCCGTGCCACATACAAAGAGGAAGGATTGTCTAAGGCAGTGGTTCTTAAATGGTAAATGGTGTTATACTTCCTGGTTTCGATCGAACCCCAGGGGTTTGGTGAGTCTGATGTCCAAACTTTTTGCAAAGTAGGCCAGATTTGGTGTGGTAAAAATGTGGGGGGCAGACCTTGGCTGACGTTCTTTACGTAGAACAATATATTTAAGCAAATTTTAGCGAGCCATTCCTTGTGTCACATTTGCTTTATTATTTTTTTTAATTAATAATTTCAACAATCTCGCAACTAGCCTTTGTGGCGTTCTCTTTCGACTCTCGGGCTCTTGTGAAATACTGCTGCTGTAAAATTAAACTAGCTTCAAGTTGCTTCAATTTCTCGCTACGTATCTTCCCTGTAATCTTGTCGTACATGTCAGTGTGTCTTGTTTGGTCATATCGCCTCAAATTGAACTCTTTAAAAACAGTGACTGTCTCTTTGCAAATGAGGCAGGCTCAATTGTTGCGTATTTTAGTGAAAAAATAGTCCAATTTCCACCAATCCTTGAAGCATCGGCCGTTGCAGTCAACTTTTTTTGTTGTTGATTGTCGCCATTTTAGAAAATTGGGAGTAAAGAGTCACATGGGGTAATGTTGCTTAGAATGCTGCTGCCTTTTAGTGGGTAAATGAGGAGCAGCATTTAGTGTGTAAGCTACTTCAAACGCCGGTAGCAGTACTTCTGACCAATTTATTAAGTCTGTGTGAGGGCCAGACGTTATTGATTTTATGACAGAGGCTGGGGGCCGGATGAAATTTGGCCCCCAAGCCGGACTTTGGACATGTCTGGTCTAAGGGGTTCGGTTGAAGGTAGAGAAACGCAGAGCCCTATTTTCTAGGCAAAGTGGCTTTTTAGGGCAGGTTTTGTACTGTTTTCTCCCAATTTACAGGCTTAATCCATTTCTTTAGAACTGCTAGTCCTTGGATCTGATGGGGGGAGGTACTGGTTTGCTCAGTGGAAGATTGACTCTCACTTGATATGAAGGAATACAGACCAATGGGCAGCATGGTCTCAAATTTGGACCTGTTTATAAAATATGCTGTCAAGATGAGAAGAATTTTCAATGGGAATTTGCGAAACTATTAACTTGCTAGCTTAGATGTATTGGTTTTTAGTAAAGATGTCCCGATCACGTCATTTTCAAAGTATCGGAATCGGCAAAAAAATATCGGACATGCCTTTTTTTAATATATATGTATTTTTTAATTAAATCATCTTCTATTTGTATTTAACGTTACAGACAAAATGCCTTACACTCATCCAGATTCTTTAGTTTTGGCTTAAAGTAGGGCTATCAAATTTATCGCGTTAAAGGCAGTAATTTTTTTTCTTAATCAATCACATTAATATATTTAAAGCAATTAACGCATGCGCTGCACGACGTACTCACGCATTGTCGCGTTCAAATTATAATGGCGCCGTTTTACCTATATATATATAGAGCTAAACGCAGCGTAAAATGAGTAAAGTGAATTTTGGCAGTCTTTGGAGCATTTTTTTAATTGGCTAAAGCCTTACAATCCCTCTCCCAACAATTAGAAATATTGTGCAGAGCAATGTGGGGAAGCAAGGTAATAGTTGATCCTTTTTTTCTTCACACCCTATGTTATTTCCCAACGCAAAGATATATCAATTGGTAGCACTACGCACAGGCATGGTTGCTAAAGGGATGTTACATCCACCCATCATGCATTTGGACATGGCCACAGTATCATTTACTGAAAGCTCAACAAATACACTAGATGGCAATATTTAGTCACAATATACAAAGTCACATTTATCCTTTAAGAATTACAAGTCTTTCTATCCGTGGATCCCTCTCAGAGAAAGAATGTTAATAATGTAAATGCCATCTTGAGGATTTATTGTCATAATAAACAAATACAGTACTTACGTACTGTATGTTGAATGTATATATTTGTCCGAGTTTTATTCATTTTTTTCTTAATGCATTGCCAAAATGTATATGATCGGGAAAAATTATCGGGAATGATTGGAATTGAATCGGGAGCAAAAAAAAGCAATAGGATCGGGAAATATTGGGATCGGCAGATACTCATACTAAAATGATCGGGATCGGATCGGGAGCAAAAAAACATGATCGGAACAACCCTAGTTTTTAGCTTTATTTTCTAAATCCTAAGGTTTCAATGAATCCACATGTGAAACTTGTGGGGCTAGGTACCCTGAGCAAGGTTAAGAACCACTGGTCTAAGGAATGTTTTTTTTGAGGATTCAAGGTAATTACTATATTTTTTGTGCCATGCGTGCATTTTGAAGCGTTGTGAAAGAAATTAACCACTACGGCATTGGCATCATAATTCGCAATATTTACCTAAAATACAGTGTATCACAAAAGTGAGTACACCCCTTGCATTTCTGCAAACAGTTTGCTGAAGACATGCCAACAAACCACATGGATTACTGGAACTATGTCCTATGGTCTGATGAGACGGGCGGGCTTTCTTGTGTACCGTCTTCAGAAGAGGCTACCTCCTGGGGTCACAGCCATGTACACCAATTTGATGTATGGTCTGAGCACTAACAGGCTGACCCCCCACCTCTTCAATCTCTGCAGCAAAGCTGACAGCACTCCTTTAACGAGTCACATGATATTTTGGAGGGAAAATGACAAGCAGTACTCAATTTGGACATTTAGGGATGTACGTCGTTTCTATGCGGTGTACTCACTTTTGTTGCCAGGGGTTTGGCCCTTTGTTTTGCTTTCAATTAGTGTTGCATCGATACCATTTTTTGGCCCCGATACCGATACCTGGCTGTGCAGTATCGGCCAATACCGATACCAAACCGATACCACCCCGTTTACCTATATATATATATATATATATTTTTTTTTTTTTTTTTTCCTCCCCCAAAGAGCTACATAATTGGATGTGAAATCATTGCTATCAAGGCTTTGTCAGGCTGTTGCTTACCTTTGCGAAATAGGAAAAAGACTAGTACAAAGTATAATACTAACCCAACAGTAAGAAAGTAAAAATAAGTTATAGTAGTATTTTACATGCATTTACATTATTCACATTCTTTCTGTGAGAGGGATCCACGGATAGAAAGACTTGTAATTCTTAAAGGATAAATGTGTCTTTGTATATAGTGACTAAATATTGCCATCTAGTGCATTTGTTGAGCTTTCAGTAAATGATACTGCAGCCATTTAACTTCTGCCCAAATGCATGATGGGAAGTGCAACCATGACTGTGCGTAGGGGCACCAATTGATATATCTTCTCTGCGTTGGGAAAGAACATAGGGTGTTAAGAAAATGATCAACTACTACCTTTCTTCCCCACATTGCCTCCCACGTTATTTTTAATTGCTGAGAGAGGTATTGTAAGGCTTTAGCCACATAAAAAAATGGCTCCAAAGGCTGTCAAAGTTCTCTCTACTCATTATACACTGCCTTTAAGTGCTATCAATAGGTAAAACGGCGTCTTTAAAGATTGAATGTGACAATGCGCGAGTGGGTCGTGCAGGGCATGCGTTAATTACTTAACGTGATTAATTAAAAAAATTAATTGCCGCCGTTAACGCAATAAATTTGATAGCCCTACTTTAAGCCAAAACTACTCTGGATGAATGTAAGACATTTGGTCTGTAACGTTAAATACAATTAGAAAAGATTTAAATAAAAAAAAAAAAAAAAATTAAAAAAAGGCATGTCCGATATTTTTTTGCCGATTCCGATACTTTGAAAATGACGTGATCGGACCCGATCGATCAGGACATCTTTAATTACAATGTCGACTATTTACAAGAAAGACACCCTGTGTGGAAGGCTTGTTTCCCCGCCTCTTTTTTTGCCCATAAAAATGAAATTTCATGCCTCGGTTCTTTTTTGTTTTCTTATTTTCACCGTGACCGTATGTTCTCCCGGCCTGCCCTTGTACTCATCCAGCGTGAAAACTCAAAGGTTGTCTGCTGACACGGGTTAAAATGTGTAACGCGTCTTCTTCCGATAGGTCTCGCTCTTCCGCTGGCTTTTCCTGTCGGCGCTAACGATGCGCCGAGCCGCGCGTCAATCATCTCGGTCAGGTGTTTGACGAGCGGGCCATTAGAGAGCCGCCTCGGAAGGTCAAACACGTGTCGGTGCGTGCGTTTGCGTGACTGGGCTGCCCTTTGTTAGCTTGAATGCTTAAAGCAATAGCAATCTTTGAGTATAAATGAGGTTCCTATGAAAGATTGGGGTCACTCGAAGTATGTAAATATACTAGGGCTGTCAAAATTATTGCGTTAACGCGCGGTAATTAATTTTTTAAATTAATCACGTTAAAATATTTGACGCAATTAACGCATATGTCCCGCTCAGACAGTATTCTGCCTTTTGGTAAGTTTTACAGCAAGGCTTTTTGTGCTGCAGCACAACAGCGAACTCTTGTGGTCGCCTTGCGACATGGTTTATTTTTTACTTGCCAGTTCATATGGCTGCACGACGTCTCGGGCTGAAGCCTACGTTGTAATGTTGTGCTTATATGATCCTTGGACAAGATTTGTCCGTAAGTATGGCTGTTGTAAAGAATGTACATATTATGTTAGTAAGCGAAATGTTATATTTTTTGTATGAGACTCTTTTTGTTTATGTTTAGTGAACCTGTATAGCGTGCTAAGCTAACGTTGTTGCTAATGCAATGCTTGTGTACTTTTTTTTTTTTTTGTAGTTTTATGACGGTCTAAAGAGGACAATGGTTTGAGGCTTTTTTATTAATAAATCAGATGAAAAAGGAAGAAGTCTGATTATTAAGGCATCGTTCACTAGCTGTCTAGCTTTGGAAAAAGTAGACGCTTCGGAGTGAGGACAGCATAGACAGATTTAAATGACAGTAGAGTGAAATGCCCACTGTAGTCCTTATGTACCGTATGTTGAATGTACAGTGGGGAGAAGTATTTGATACACTGCCAATGGATTTTTCCATTAGCAGTGTATCAAATACTTGTTCTCCCCACTGTATATATCCATCTTGTGTCTTATCTTTCCATTCGAACAATTTATTTTACAGAATATATATAATTTACAGAAAAATATGGCATATGTTATAGATGGTTTTAATTGCGATTAATTGCGATTAATTACGATTAATTAATTTTTAAGCTGCAATTAACTCGATTAAAAATTTTAATCGTTTGACAGCCCTAAAATATACTAATCGGGAATTTCTTAGGGCTACGATGTTTAAACACAAGAAATGACACACTCCTACCACTGCTTCCAATAACACTAACTTATGTCATCTGAAGAAAATTCCAAATAATTCAGAAGTCATAAATAATGAGAACAACAATGAAAACTGTCAGGCAAACAGAAGGAGAAATCTCGGCCTAGGATCCCATTCTAGCAGTTTCCGAGATAGCAAAATGTAACTGGAGCGGACATGGGCCAGATGTACTGCAAATTTCGGCCCAATTTCATAAAACAGATCCGCCCTAATGTCTTTTTGAACAATGGGCCAAATTTGGATTCACTTGCCGGATCAGCAAAGAGCTTTGGGCCAGAACTGGTCCAAAGTAGGCAGAAAACACATGGCCCAGAATGGCTCACATTATACCCAATCAGGGCCAGATTTGCATCAAAACCGTTTTCAGTATCAAATTTGGGGTCCATTTTGTCGGTTTTAGACTGTAATGTGTTTATATTGCAAATTTGTCATATAATAGCAATAATGACAATACTTCTCTTTCATCCTATTTATTAATGCTAACATGAACATATTAACACTTTTTTTTTGTGCTATAAAGAAATATCAAAGGTGTCAAATGACCCCGATACCAAACTGACTACTTGGCTTTGTCAAACAATAGACCACTCAAACAAGCAGCCTAGATGTCAAGGGTGGCGGGGTTCATTCTGGATAGCTGCAATTAGCATCTTGAATATTTGCAAATCTAGACTTGTTAACTCTTGGGTTAGTGTAAAAATGATAAGAGGGCCATGTGGCATGAAACTACATCTAGCATCCAGAACCGTAGCTAAACCAGACTGTCTACATTTTAGAAAATTGAGTGTTAGAACATCTAGGACAAATCCCATCAAGCACCTTTACTCTGTCTTGACAAGTCCGACATTCAGTTGTCAAGGGTCACAGTTGATTACGTTAAAGCACACAATGACCAAAGAACTTTCCACCGCAGCTCATAGCAAACTGCAGCTTTTGGAAGATGTAAAAAGGTTGTCCCCCCGATTACATGCCTGAGCGGTCCACTGTCCGACAAGCAACAACTGTTTTGTCCAACTGGACGAGCCTCTTCGGAAGGGGGAGAGAAAATGACCTCTAAACGTGTTCATTGCTTTAGACAACCATCCAATCGCACCTTTCTGTCTCCATACAGTTTATACACTTACAGTATATGTGAGACATACTGTAAATCTGACCATAGTAGGGTTCAATGCATGATGTAACTAAAAAAAAATAAAAATAAAACCTGACTAGTATGAACAATTTGGTTTACACAGGGGATAAAACTGGAAGAGTTGAATGACAAGTAAATACAAGTAAATCACATCCTATCAGTAGTTTGGTCTATTTTATGGTGGCTTTTTCACCACAACCTGTCTTCTGGGCTTGAAATTGACAACAGGCCAGCTAGAATAACACCAGTTTACCCTTCCCCCCATCAGCCAAGGAACCCCTGCCCTGCAAACACTCAAGATGCTAACTGGAGCAATCCAACCCTGTGGTTTTGCGAGTGTGAATGGGAATGACTAATGAGGACAATGGTGCTCACAAAAGATATGCTGAATGGGGTCAGATGATCCTTCTTTGGTTACAAAAGTGATTTGTATCCACTGATCCATCTTTGGTAGTTCTAGCGCAGGGTTCACTAAATCCTGACCTCAGTGCCACCTTTCCTGTCGTATTTTCCATGTCTCCCTCCTCCAACACACCTGAATCAAAATAATCAGGATCATTATCAGGCTTCTGTAGAGGTTGCTGATGACATAATCATTTGATGTAGGTGTGTTAGAGGAGAGAGACGTGGAAAACACGACAGGAAAAGTGGCACCGAGGTCCGGATTTAGTGAAACCTGTTCTAGTGTTAACACGCCATAGCATTACAACATTGTTGATTCTCAAAATATTTTAATTGGAACAAGACACTTCACATTAAAGATGACCCATTTTTAGACCGCGAACAACATATTGTATTTATTAAGGTTCTGGGGTAACGGGGAATGTAAGTGCAGAGACAAGGGCAAACTGGTAGTGGTAACAAGAGTTCATTGACGATCAGAAAGAGTGGCAGATAGTGTTTGAAGAATCTGGTGGGCAATTTGGTGATAGAACAGGTGGTCAGGCAGGCATACAGTACAGGATCTAGTGGGAAAAAAAACAAAAAAGCTCAGTATCAGGATTACAAGATTCTTTGGCTGCAAGCTGCAGTCACAAACTTGTATAGTTGATTTAGTTATGATGTGAGGCCAAGGACTGGTTTAAGTAAGCTGCTGACGATGATCACCGACACCTGGTCCCAGGCTAACCCATCTGTCTAATTCTGCAATCAAGGATGTGACACATATACACAACACATGGAGAAGGAGCAGGGCTCAGGGGGCCTTAACAAATGGAATTTTGAAGTACTTAACATGGACGCATGGCAGATTACTTGAATACACCGGCCATTTTATTAACCCTCAATTGAATAACTTCAAAACGCGATTATGACTCTGAATAGACTCTGAACAATTCGCCGAGATGCTGTGTCCTGACTCCTTCATGTTGGGACACCCCTCAGCTATTGAGAGAATTGGTACGCTCCGTCAGCCCCGGGAGTTGGATATAGAAAAGGAACCAGTGACGTCATCAATCGAAACGCATACCTCAAAAACGATAGCAGCATAAACAAAACTTTTTACAGCAAAAACAAGCACAAACGACTGACATCATTTTTCTATCACTTTGCTTCTGTTGGGGGTGGAGGGGCCAACTTCACTAGGTAGCAGATGAAAAATGAAATTCTGTTATTTATCAAATTCTAAAACAAGATCCTTTCTGCTGGGGTGTCTTGATCAAAGTTAATCACAGCCATTAAAAGCGATAGCTTCATTGGCTGCCACCCTAAACGGATTTTATGGTGGGGACAGGCCCCCTGGTGGCCGAAAAGTGTCATTACATTAATTGACTTTCCTATACATATAAAAGTTGTAAAGCTATAAAACTGCAACAAAAAATATATTTTTATGATGGGTCAAAATTATTTTTCGCACAAATCATGTGACTAGCACCTTGGACGGTCATTTGCTTTGCATATAATTATCAACAAAAACAAAGTTAAGGGAGGGCAATTTTATTTTTCAAATGATTTTTTTTTTTTTTTTTGAAGCAACTTTTTTGGGGGGATTGAATGATTTAGACACAAATGTCCTACCCATAACATGGCCCAAACACAAAAAGGATTGCTTCAATCAAAGAAAACTTTTTCAATGAAAAATTAAGTGGTCAAATGCAAATTTTTCAATCTCAAAGTTTTTATCGCATTCAAAAACGTTTTCTATGATTGAAATATTTATTTTTTTGATTGAAGCAATTTTTCTTTTTAAAAATATATTTTTTTGGAGCAACTTATTTTTTGATTAAATAATAAAGACAAAAACGTCCTAGCCAAAATGTGGCACAAATCCGCATAGCTTCAATTAAAGTGATCCTCTAACTGAAATACATGTAGACACTAATAAACCACAATTGTTCTCTTTTATTAAAATATTTTGTTAGAAACACATAAAATGTTAAATCAATGGCAATAGTTTATAATATTTAGTCCATATTTTGACCGTAATTGGCACCATGGTTTGCGGGCTCGGAGTGATGACATCATCTTGCGTGTTCAACAATTGCTTATCGCTGCCTAAACTCGCGAAGTAAAATGCCACGATGTGCTTCTTTTGGATGCAATTTCCAGTCAAATGGAAACAAGGGGAGTGAAGTGAGTGGTCAAGGTGGAATTATTATTTTTTTGTGAATAAATATGCATAAGTGGGAGCTTCTCCCCCTTTTTGGTCCCTGTATGCACGTATCCTACCCACCACACGTTACAACTAGCGCCCGAACATTTTTCCTGGATCCTCCATCAAGTAAGGGATCCGTCTATTTTCTGGATCCGACGGTCCCACCGCGTCTGCAATATTGGTGTCGGACCTGTCCATTTTTTTTATTCGTCGGTCCCACAGCGGCTTTTCAGATCAGTCTATTTTGTGGAATCGACGGCCTAATCACGGCTGCGACATTGCCATGGGATCGGTCTAATTCCTGGATCTTCGAGTGAGTAAAAAACGCGAATTTGGATTACTATTGCTATCTTTTATGTTGACTATTCTTCGTGGGAGTTTTCCCCAAATCATACTAAATAATTAAAGCACTATGGCACGCTACAATGACGACAGTGACTCTGACGTGGACCTTACAACAATGTTGGAGTTTGTCAGGGAACGCGTGTTTGCATACTGCTGAGCTCCTTAGTGAAGAGTGGTCAAGGTGGAAATATTATTTTTGGTGAATAAATGTGCATAAGTGGAAGCTTCTCCCCTTTTTGTTACTTTTATACACGTATCCTCGCTACCACGCGTTACAATGTACAAGACATGGATTACACAAGGTGTGCTCTTTGGCCTGTACTGTATGTAAAGCACTCGACAGCTCTGGATGCTAACAATCGACATAATTATATTTGGATGAGTTTGAAAACGCAATATGCTTGCCTTGAATATCTGCTAATAAAACCGGACAGCATACACCCTCACTCCCAGTTCCGAACAGGACTCTCTCGCATCACCAGTTTTGCCCAACTTCTGTTTTATCAGGTATTTGCTGCACGCATTTTACCCTAAAGCTCGTCTTGTGAACGACCGACAGTGCTGTCCTTCTCTTCACTTTTCAGATCTGGTTCAAATAGGAAGGGTAGAATTGACGACATGTTGGGAAAGCTAACGAGTGACACGCTGGAATTTCGGCAACGGGACCGGTGACGTCACGCACTGCGACGTAACAAGAATAGCGACCTATCACTTAAAATAATTTAACAAAATTTATTAAAACAAAAACATTAAGAGGGGTTTTAATATCAAATTATTATAACTAGGGCTGTCAAACGATTAAAATTTTTAATTGAGTTAATTACAGCTTAAAAATTAATTCATCGTAATTAATCGCAATTAATCGCAATTCAAACCGTCTATAAAATATGCCATATTTTTCTGTAAATTATATATATATTCTGTAAAATAATTTGTTGGAATGGAAATATAAGACACAAGATGGATATATACATTCAACATACGGTACATAAGGACTGTAGTGGGCATTTCACTCTACTGTCATTTAAATCTGTCTATGCTGTCCTCACTCTGAAGCGTCTACTTTTTCCAAAGCTAGACGGCTAGTGAACGACGCCTTAATAATCAGACTTCTTCCTTTTTCATCTGATTTATTAATAAAAATGGCCTCAAACCACTGTCCTATTTAGACCGTAGTGAAACTACAAAAAAAAGTACACAACCATTGCATTAGCAACTTCGTTAGCTTAGCACGCTATACAGGTTCACTAAACATAAGCAAAAAGCGTCTCATACAAAAAATATAACATTTCACTTACTAACATAATATGTACATTCTTTACAACAACCATACTTAAGGACAAATCTTGTCCAAGGATCATATAAGCACAACATTACAACGTAGGCATCAGCCCGAGATGTCGTGCAGCCATAATGAACTGGCAAGAAAGCAATAAACCATGTCGCAAAGCGACCACAAGAGTTCGCTGTTAGACAGCACCAAAAACCTTGCTGTAAAACTTACCAAAAGGCAGAATACTGTCTGAGCGGGACATGTGCGTTAATTGCGTCAAATATTTTAACGTGATTAATTAAAAAAATTAATTACCGCGCGTTAACGCGATAATTTTGACAGCCCTAATTATAACCAGTGTTGTTAATCTTACTGAAAAAAAGTAATTAATTATAGTTACAAATTACTTCTCCCAAAAAGCAATTGCGTTAGTAACTCAATTACCTGAATGTAAGAGTATTTAGTTACTTGGCAAAGTAATTGGTAATAATGACTTTTTTTTTTTCCCTCAAAAAAAAAAAAAAAAAAAAAAAACATTGGCCACACTATGTTTTTTGTGGAGGTTTGTGGTACAATTGGCCCGAGCCCAATTATTTACCCTAATTTACCCTTTACCCTGAATCAACTGTTAAAAGTTGTTAAAATTGCTCCCATTATTGCATTAGTTCCCTTCTCTCTACTTTTGACAAATGAAAGTTTTAAAACTGTTTTATCATTTAAAGATAGATTCAAGTCAAGATTTTGCCGATTTTGAAGTATTTTAGATAAAAAGTTACTTAAGTTCGCTAGGAAGGTTCTCTACAACAGAGCCGTCCCAAAAAGCCTACTGCTTTAAGATGGCGGCTGTCTACTAACGCATTTAGTGCCATGTCTGTCATTTTGCATCTAGTTATATCTATGTACAGTACATGTGATATCTACCATGTCTACCATATCTACCATAACATGCGGGCGTAGTTTGTCGGCTATCGGCTACAACATGTATTATTGGAGCTACCCAGCATCGCGTTTGCTCGGCGTCACAACTTTCTTGCCTCCTTCCCCGCTCCTGCTCTGCTCTGTCGTCTCGGTGAGTCCGTCTCCCTCAGACTTTTCGACCAATATAGTAACGCATGCCTTTCCGTCCTCAGTAACGGAAACGGCGTGCCAAGATGAGAAAAGTAATTAATTAGATTACCCACTACTGAAAAAAATAACGCCGTTAGTAACGCCGTTATATTTTAACGCCGTTATTAACAACACTGATTATAACTCATACTAACATTTATCTTTTGAGAATTACTTGTCTTAAAAATAGAGGATCCCTTTAAAAAAGTTGCATCAATCAAAAAAAAAAACAAAAAAAAAACGACTCCAATTCCCCCCCAAAAAATTAATGAAAGAAAAATAGCTTTCACGTGCATTTTTTTTTTTTTGTTTCAAATTTATTTTTGCATTCAAACACATTTTTTTTTTTTTTTTGTGATTGAAAATATATATTTTGATTCAATTTTTTGCTTTGTTTTTTGAAGCAACTTATTTTTTGATTGAATAATAAAGACACAAATCTACCTCCATATGACTCCGCCCAGGGATACAATTTTTGACTGGGGTAACTGCATTGGCACGACACCGGCGGGCGTACCATATTCAATGGATGACAATCTTGGCGAAAAGTATTGCCTAAGCAGCCTATTTTAGAATTCCCCTCAAGAATGATGGGAAACAAAAAAACTTTCATTATCATTTTATTATTATAAATATTCTTGTAAGTTAATTTTATTGCTGATACTGTGTTTCGGGCTCATCAACATGTTGTGCCCCATCCAGCCCCAAAAGTCAAACTCCGTCGGTGGCTGCCACCCTCCCACTTCAAATGCATTGGACGTCTACTAGTCATAAACTCATTTAAATGGAGTTATTAAGAGCCGAACGATTCGGCGTTTATCATCGCCTGTGGCGCTGAAAGAGTTAAAAGAGGAAGCTCGCACACCCATGAACACGAGGGCCGCCGATTAATAATTCCGGCGCGTTTTTTGATGTGAAATATGCATGTCGGTGAGGCGCAACAATGGATGGCGTCTTTTCTTCCGGAACCTTCTTTATGTGGTCTGCGCGTGCTTCCTAATGAGCGAGCCGTAGCCAGAACTTTTCAAAGCTTTGAAAAGGAAGTTGAGAGGCACGCCGGGTTGTTTTCCCGCCCGGGCTTTTATTTCGAAAGGGCCGTGTGATTGTCAGCGAGAGCGGCAAATGATGATTAGAAGGTGATTTGCGGCAAAGCGTTTGAAAAACGGCGAGGGGGTTTGTCGCCCGCTTGCCGCCTGACCCGGCTGCGGCGGCGAAGGAGCTGACGGAAGCTTTAACGGGATAACTTTTTTTTTTCATCTTAGGCACTTTTCCTGTACTTTTGAGCTAACGCCTCGTGTTTTCAAGTGTTGCAATTAGCGGCATTTGACAACAACATCAGTATTTGACAGAGCCAAAAGGTTGTCAAAAGTATCGATACTGAAATGTATCCAGATACAGTGTTAGATGCCAAAAGTATGGACACTTTTGCACGACTAAAGAAATGTGTTGTCATGTGTTAAATTTGATCCGGCACTATTTTATTTCTAATATTTATGCATTTTCCTTGTTAGCCGATTGGCTGCCATTGATGGCGCTAGACGTCCATTCGGTTTGGACTGGGAGGGGCGAATGAACATTTCCAGTATATCAGAAAAGTGAGAGCACCCCTCGCATTTCTGCAGATATTTACTGTAAGTACTGTATATCTTGTCATGGGACAACACTGACAAAATGACACATTGACACAATGAAAAGTAGTCTCTGTGCAGCTTATATAATAGTAGGGCTGCAGCTATCGAATATTTTAGTAATCGACTGAAAATCCTATCGATTAATCGAGTAATCGGATAAAACATTTTTTTTAGGTAAAGAACAATTATAAATATACATGAGAAAACAAGACATTTCATCTAATATTGGACCATTTTCAGTCATTCAATTTCTTTATTTTCGAAAACAGCCAACAATTGCCTCTCAGATGTGACTAGAGTAAAAAAAAAAGACCAATTTACTGCTTTCACTCCAAAAACTTTTAGATCTTATAAAAATATATATATATAATATGTATTTCTTACCTAAAAATGCCATTACGCTTGATAACACACATCACTTAAAAGTGAAGTGTTTTTCCCACGTGTTTCAATTGAATTTCCATTTGTGTCGAGCCATTTTTAAATTAAGTTTTAAGTTAGTCTAAACTGTAAGTCCTGATAGGATTTTGAGTTTTTTGCAGTGTTCAAAATAAATGTATTGTAACTAGGGCTGTCAAAATTAACGCGTTAACGAGCGGTAATTAATTTTTTAAATTAATCCCGTTAAAATATTTGACGCAATTAACGCACAAATGCCCCGCTCAAACATATTAATTAAAAGGACAGCAAAGTGAAAGGTGTACTTGTTGTGTTTTTCGGAGTTTTGCCGCCCTCTGCTGGCGCTTGGGTGCGACTGATTGTATAGGCTTCAGCACCCATGAACATTGTGTAAGTAATTAATGACATCAACAATGGCGGGCTATTAGTTTATTTTTTTGATTGAAAATTTTAACAAATTGTATTAAAACGAAAACATGAAGAGGGGTTTTAATATAAAATTTATATAACGTGTACTAGTTATTATCTTTTATTTATTTTTTTATAAATTTTTATAAATATTTATATATCTTATTTATTTATATATTTTATTTATTATTTTTATTTATCTTTTAAGACCTACAAGTCTTTATATCCATGGATCGCTTTCAGAGAATGTTAATAATGTTAATGCCATCTTGTTGATTTATTGTTATAATAAACAAATACAGTACTTATGTACCGTATGTTGAATGTATATATCCATCTTGGCCTTATCTTTCCATTCCAACAATAATTTACAGGAAAATATGGCATATTTTATAGATGGTTTGAATTGCGATTAATTGCAATTAATTTCGATAACGCATATGTGCCTAATTTATTCAGTTCAAGTAAAATTATTGTAATATTATAGTTATAACAACAACAAAATAAAATCACTTTACATATACAAAAAAAATAATTGAAGGGTGATGGATATCAGTCTGGCTGGCTCTACCATTGAGGTGTCCCTTTTTTTTTTTTCCAGGGATTTGGCAACCTTAGCCACCATTGACGGCAACAGCCGTTCATTACAAAAATGTTATTTCGCTATTCTTAACTGATTCACTGCCACTGATGCCGACAAAACTTTCACTTTCTAAATATAAGTGAGTCGCAATCCGCCTTTTGTTCAAAAGAGCCAAAATGTCCTTTTTGCAGAAACAAACCCCAAGAGCGCCCCCTTTAGCCGGCGAGAGGCGTCGCCCTCAAACCCCGCGCCAAGCCTCGGGGTCGGCGCCAAGCGGCACAGATGCAAACTCCCGCCTGACCGCCGTGTTGCCAAGGCGGCGTTTCGAAGCCTCCACACCAGCTGGAGACGCAAACACCAGGCCAACGCCTCCATTTCCACGGTAACCACACACACACACATGCACACACACACCCCGGCTGCCAGCTCTATTATCACACAGCATTGACACCCGTTCACCATATGCCCTTTAGGGCCCGCGTTAGCCTGATTGGCGTCCACGTTCTGTCTTTATTAACTCATTCGCTGCCATTGGCCGAGGCGGCCAATGTTCTTCTATACTTGTGAAATGAAGGAGCTTTCAGGATGGCAGGAATGTTCTTCTGGAAGATGATCAGGGCTCCACTTTCACCTCAGGCACTTTAGTCCTCCTTTGTGGCGTTCAAAGAGGGGGGGTTCTCCCTATGCAAGGTGCGGCGGAGCTTTGATGTGCGAGGCCGGAGGACCTTTTGGACCAGGATCCTCGAATGTGTGTGTGTATGTGTTTGTGAGCGTGTGCGGAGGCAGCCAATCAGAAGTGGCGGCTAGAAAAAGGAAGGAATTCTTGATGCGAAGTGATTGGATGAGGCTAAAATGCTCTTCAGCCTTGTTCAGACTGGCAGACAAAATCGGATTTTTAGCCCATCCAGATTGACGCTGGCAGAGGTGGTTATTAACAAGTTACATTTACTCCGTTACAGTTACTTGAGTAACTTTTTGAGAAAAATGTACTTCTAAGAGTAATTTTACTAAGCATACTTTTAACGCTACTTTTACTCCACTACTTTGGGCGAGAGTAATCGTCACATTTGTTCTCTTTATTCTACATACAGCTTGTATCCAGGTTACAACGTACTCGACTTATCCGATTTCGACTTTACGACGCCGGAGTCTTGTCGGCCATTTTATTTATCCCCAGTCATTCAGTATTTCTAAGCAAGGTGGAAAACAAGGAGGTTATTGATACAGTAAATACATTCAAAAACAAGACTTCAACTGATTGCAATGGGATTGACATGATTGTAAAAAATGTAATACAGTGGGGCAAATAAGTAGTTAATCAACCACCAATTGTGCAAGTTCTCCTACTTGAAAAGATTAGAGAGGCCTGTAATTGTCAACATTGATAAACCTCAACCACGAGAGACAGAATGTGGAAAAACAGAAAATCACATTGTTTCGTTTTTAAAGAATTTATTTCCAAATAAGAGTGGAAAATAAGTATTTGGTCACCTACAAACAAGCAAGATTTCTGGCTGTCAAAGAGGTCTAATGTCTTCTAATGAGGCTCCACTCGTTTCCTGTATTAATGGCACCTGTTTTAACTCATTATCGGTATAAAAGACACCTATCCACAACCTCAGTCAGTCACACTCCAAACTCCACTATGGCCAAGACCAAAGAGCGGTCGAAGGATACCAGAGACAAAATTGTAGACCTGCACCAGGCTGGGAAGACTGAATCTGCAATAGGTAAGCCGCTTGGTGTAAAGAATCAACTGTGGGAGCAATTTTTAGAAAATGGAAGACATACAAGAGCACTGATAATCTCCCTCGATCTGGGGCTCCATGCACGATCTCACCCCGCGGCGTCAAAATGATAACAAGAACGGTGAGCAAAAATCCCAGAGCCACACGGGGGGACCTAGTGAATGACCTACAGAGAGCTGGGACAACAGTAACAAAGGCTACTATCAGTAACACAATGCGCCGCCAGGGATTCAAATCCTGCACTGCCAGACGTGTCCCCCTGCTGAAGCCAGTACACATCCAAGCCCGTCCGCGGTTCGCTAGAGAGTATTTGGATGATCCAGAAGAGGACTGGGAGAATCTGTTATGGTCAGATAAAACCAAAATAGAATTTTTTGGTAGAAACACAGGTTCTCATGTTTGGAGGAAAAAGAATACTGAATTGCACCATACCCACTGTGAAGCATGTGGGTGGAAACATCATGCTTTGGGGCTGTTTTTTCTGCAAAGGGACCAGGACAACTGATCTGTGTGAAGGAAAGAATGAATGGGGCCATGTATGGAGAGATTTTGAGTGAAAATCTCCTTCCATCAGCAAGGGCATTGAAGATTAGACGTGGCTGGGTCTTTCAGCGTAACAATGATCCCAAAAACACAGCCAGAGCAACAAAGGAGTGGCTTCATAAGAAGCATTTCAAGGTCCTGGAGTGGCTTAGCCGGTCTCCAGATCTCAACCCTATAGAAAATCTGTGGAGGGAGTTGAAAGTCCGTGTTGCCCAAAGACAGCCCCAAAACATCACTGCTCTAGAGGAGCTCTGCATGGAGGAATGGGCCAAAATACCAGCAACAGTGTGTGAAAAGCTTGTGAAGAGTTACAGAAAACGTTTGGCCTCCGTTATTGCCAACAAAGGGTACATAACAAAGTATTGAGATGAACTTTTGGTATTGACCAAATACTTATTTTCTACCTTGATTTGCAAATAAATTCTTTATAAATCAAACAATGTGATTTAATTTTTTTTCACATTCTGTCTCTCATGGTTGAGGTTTACCCAAGTTGACAATTACAGCCCTCTCTAATATTTTCAAGCGGGAGAACTTGCACAATTAGTGGTTGACTAAATACTTATTTGCCCCACTGTATTAGCTGAAACAACTTACAGCCTTATGTGGGCCAAACCAGAGCACAGCTATCCTTTATCCATGTTAAATGTCTGAGTCTGCTAAGTCATACAAGGCGATAGTCCAGACAGACACAACGCTGCCACCAAAGGGCAGTGTATCCTCCATCATGAAACAAAATACAATAATTTTGGACTTTTTGGATCGTTATATTGGGGTACTTAAAGGATTCAATCACGTGGCGTCTTTAAAGCACGGTAAAAATTTAAGTATTTGCCATAGCCATCATCATGACTCGAAAGCGCTGTTTTTAATCCCTCTCTGTTCTTATTTGGCACCGGTTGACCACGGGAAACCGGCGATATGATACCTTTAGGCCATGTCTACACCTAGCAGGAGTTTTTAAACACCGAGGATCCTGCCCTAATATGTCGGGAAGTAATAATCACGTGTACACCAGCACGTTTGTAGAGAAAAAAGCTTCCAGAGCCAACCGCATTCATTCGTATTTAAGTGCATTCATAACAATGTGCGGGAAATAATTGTCCATAATACCTCCATCCTTCGCATGTGTTCTTCAATATGAAGCACTGCAAGAGTTTGTAAATGAATGGAAGCAAAAAGCACCTGTCTAATATTTAGATCTAAACCCACTGCGAAGTTATTCATGTTTACTTCAAATGTAAACATTGGTCTCATGTGTGACGTAGGAACAAAGTTTCCACGGTTGAATCTTCAGTTAAACAGTACTGTGCAAAAGTTTTAGGCAGGACACCTGCCTAAAACTTTTGCACAGTACTGTATATTTTTATTATATTATGTATATACAGGATATACTGTATGTATATATTTTCCCCAAGTGGAAGCGTCCATGATCCTAATAAATTTAATAATTAAAAAAATATATATACAGTACTGTGCAAAAGTTTTAGACAGGTGTCCTGCCTAAAACTTTTGCACAGGACTGTAAGTGTCCACATGATGGCACTACAAACGCAGAAATTAAACATCTTCACTTTGGAAGGAGTTTTAAGAACTCAAAGAACGATGATAGGCCAAACCGTAGAAAAAGTTGTTTTTGCCAAATACCCTGCTACGTGTAGACATGGCCTAAGTGTCATTATAGGAAATGTATCTTCTCCACTAGAGGGCACTAATGCTCTTTCGGTGAATGATGCTTCCTTTTGTAAATGTTCTTTTCTCTCAACGGAATTCTTTTTTTTTTTTTTTTTTGCAAATTACTAGGGATAACAGAAACATAGCTCATGAAATACGTCCAAGATATTTGAAATGGGATAGCTGGCATTGAATGACTGAATAGTTGAATTCACAAAATTAACCGAAATTAGGTTTATTTTACTGAAGCACTACCAGAAAAACCTGAAAATTGGATGAGAGTACAGTAGCAACACTTCCTCTGTATTTTTTTCCCCGAACGGAAGTTTTCCACTTTTGTAACATGATCTCGCTCGCTCGCTGCCGTCGATGTTAATGCGCGCAAATCACATTTTCATACACTTTGCCTTCTTGATGCCTCTTTTACACTCAATGCAGCTAAAAGCATTTATTCTTGGTCCAAACGGCCAAAATGATGTGATGTCATTTCCTCTTCATTTCCTGGATGATTAACAGCTATTATTTTCTATTATTCCTATTATTTTCAACTCGATATAGATACTCAAAAATATGGTCAATAACATTTCCGATACTAAATATGTACCGTATTTTTCAGACTATAAGTCGCAGTTTTTTTTTCATAGTTTGGCTGGGGGTGTGACTTATACTCTGGAGCGACTTATGTGTGAAATTATTAACACATTATTATATCATTTCACATGTTATTTTGGTGTTTTGGAGTGACACTGGTGGTTTGGTAAACTTGTTAGCATGTTCTTTGCGCTATAGTTATCTGAATAATTCTTAATAGCTATGTTACGGTAACATACCGGCCACGTTCGCATTTTGTTGTTCATGCATAATGTAACATTATCATACTGTACACTTATCCAGCATGTTGTTCTCTATTGTATTTTTATTTTTAAATTGCCTTTCAAGATGACATATCTGCTCAATGTGTTGGATTTAAAGTAAAATTGTCCTGTTGTCCCCCCGGCCAAGGCGCACGGAAATAGCGACAGCCGAACAAAGTGCCGCTCTGCCAACCGGGAAGGCGGAACCTCGCGCGTTCTCTCTGTCATTAACCCTTTGTACTGACTCCATGTTCCAAAAGTTTGAAAAAGACTCGCCGAAAGCAGGTTGACAATTTATCCGCCGACAATGGTAAAAAACAAGGCAAAAACAGACAACGGAGGGACAATTCTTGATCCAAAACAAGGCTACATGTTTCCGAGTAGCAAAAATCTGTCTTATCTCAGTGTCCAGTGTTTTTTAAGTCCGTGGGCCGGCCGAAGGTGTGTCCAGGCGTTGCTTTGGGATCATCCCTCTCTGGCCGGTTTCGGGCTGTTTAAGTTCGTGCGTGGATGGGATGTGGTTGCACAGCGACCGACGCTGGTCTTGACGTCACAAGCGCCTGCTATCAACTTTGTTATCCGGGCTGGCACTACTTGTTTTAGGACAAAGCGCGCTGGTCTTTGTCCTTGAGGACTGATTGCCAGAGTTGGTGCGTCACTCTTGCTCGTGGCGCACACGTTTTGGGCTTCTGTGATAAAATGGCGTTGTGTATCTATTCTGTTTTTTTTAAACTATGGTGTGCTATTTATTTTACATTAGGTGTGTTAGAGTAGTGCAGTCCTACAGTGAAAATGAGAAATTATACTATTCCCTGATTGATTATATTACGTGCGTTCGAGTAATGCAAACAGTTAGACGGTGCCTACGAGAAACGGTACCATTTTTCCTTCAGTTCAAAAAATGCGACTTATACTCCGGTGCGACTTATATATGTTTTTTTCCTCTTCGTTGGGCATTTTAATGGCTGGTGCGACTTATACTCAGGTGTGACTTATAGTCCAAAAAATACGGTATATATTTTTAATTGACTCCTTCAGTGCCATTGACAATGATGTCCCATCACGAGGCTTTTAAAAACTAAATTAAAACTCTCTTTAAATCATGAGTACACAGTTCAGTGGTTACTTACAGGTTTTAACAAAAAATCAATCAGGAAACTAATCCAGAATCTGCTCTCATGGATTAATCTACTCAATCACTGGTTGCTGGTTTCATTTTTGGCTAATAATAAAAAAAAAAAAAAACTTCGGCACTGATGGTGTTAGACCAATTACTGTATGTGACTCTTTTCATCCTTCTACTGTGAATTTGATAAGGTTATCACTAGTAGACTTCCAATTTATTTGAACTGTGAGGGTGGCATTTTATTTCGTTGCCACTCCTCCCACATCAAACGGATTGGACGTCTAGCCAGATTAGAGATGTCCCGATCCGATATTTGGATCGGATCGGACGCCGATATGGGCCAAAAAATGCGCATCAGTATCGGATCGGAACACGGAAAAATTCCGATCCTAACTTCCGATCCAGTTTTTTTTTTTTTGAAGTCTGGTCCGGGTTTTCCAGCCCACCGATTTACATAATCCAGTTTTTGCTTCGGTTTCCCTAAAATCCGGTCCACATTTTACAGCACACCTTCAACACACTACATTTACATTACCGTCTCCCAATTTACCGAGAGACTTTATCGGTAAAAATGTCAGCTGTGTGGGATCATTTCACCTTAAAGGACGACAAAGACGAAGAGGCAGAGTGCAACATATGCCACAATAAAGTCAAGCGTAGTGGTAAAGCTGTAAGAAGTTTTAATACAACCAACCTAATCAAGCATTTAGCGAAATACCACCACAAACAATATGAGGAGTATGTTAAGAAAACCGAAGACAAAAAGAAAGGTCCTACGCAACTAACACTGGCAGAAACTTTTGCTATGCGTGACAAACTGGCACTCGACAGTCCCAAAGCCTAGGGAACAACAAGAGTCATTGCCGAAGAATTCATTCTGGATGACGAGCCATTATCTCTCGTGAGTAAAGACGCACCATCCAACACTTGGAACCACGGTACAACATGCCCAGCCGTCATTACATCCTTGAGCGATTCGGCCGTGGAAGATTCGAGAACGATTCACAAACATCCAAATTCTGATTATTGAAATATGTCAAGTAAAGCGGAACTAATACACAGCGCGGTCTTCGGGACGCAATGAGAAACTGACCGCAGGGCGTCCTGAAAGTAAACATTATGCTTGTCATAGACCCGGGTAATGCCAATGCTCAACTCACGGCTTTAGCTGAACTCATGCCGCTGGATAAAAAACACAAGAATACCTGACTGCTGCTGACAGCCGCTACAAACTACGTCAACGTCGTTTTACTGGAGATAATAGATATCATATGTACACTATATAGCACTAGTTGCAAAATGACAGACTCGACTGCGTTAGCAACATTGAAGTATTGAAAACCAGATGCGTTGGTAAACAGCCGCCATCTTAAAGCAGAAGACTTCCCTAGTAGGCTGCTGTGAACCTTCCAAGTGAACCTAATTAACTTTTTATCTAAAATGCTCCTAAATCGGCAAAATCTTGACTTGAATCTATCTTCAAAACAGTTTTAAAACTTTCACATGTCGAAAGTTGACAGAAGGGGAATTATGAAATAACGGGAGCAGTTTTAACAACTTTAACAGTTGATTTGCAAAATTAAATGAATTGAATGTAGTTTAAAGCTGCTGATACAGAATGGGGACTTGAGTATTTTATTTACTGTTTTAAAACGTTAACTTGATACTGAAATAGTCTAGTAAATCTGAGAGGCTTTCTATACAATTTTTGTAACTAATGCATGAAACATTAAAAGCATCTAATAGCTTGGGGGATTTGTGGGATTTTCCACTGAGGTTGTTGGTGTGTTTTGCTTTTTAAAGACAGTTTACAATATTATTTGCACGTTTTACTTACTGACTATGCCATTTCTGTTTGTTATTTATAATGTTTTGTGTTTGTGACACAGGTCAGTTTCTTGTTACCAACCGTTGTGTGTTATTCAAACTCACCTAATTCAGCTGGCTAGTTGTTATCAAGAGTACTGAAACCTTTTTCAACATGAGTCTGACAACTAAGTAAGGAGGCTAAATAACTTTAAACTTTAACACATGCTCAGTCGGTCGGTATCTGTATCGGCCAGTATCGGTATCGGATCGGAAGTGCAAAACAATATCGGTATCGGATCGGAAGTGCAAAAACCTGGATCGGGACATCTCTAAGCCAGACCTGTACGCTAAACTTTTTGTAACAGGAACACATGTGCTGGCAAATTTAAAAAAAATAGTAGCACCCAAAAAAAAATTAGGAGCACATTATTTTTCAAATAGCTAATACAGGTAGTCCCCGGGTTGCAACGTACTCGACTTACACAATTTCAACTTTACGATGCCGGAGTCTCAGTCTCTGGTGCGCACCAGAAACAATAGGGTACCTACTAGAAACTATCTGTTAAACATTATTACAGTATAGCATTATAGCTAGCAGACTGTTGCTATGCAAGTTAGCCAATTGCAACGATACAAAAATTGGCTAACTTGCAAAGCAAAAGTCTGCTAGCTTAAATGCTATATAATGGTAATGTTTACAACAATTGGCCCACTTGCATCGCAAAAAATCCACTAGCTTAAATGCTGTATACTGCTAATGTTTACAACAATTGGCTAACTTACATAACAAATTTCCACTAGCTTAAATGCTATATAATGCTATTTTTTACCAGATAGTTTCTGGTGCCCACCAAATTGCTTCAATTTATTGTATTTCTGTTGAGGTCTCTTTATGGGCTCCGTACGAAGGTCTAAAAAAACATTAGCTCAAAAAAAAATTTAGCTCTTGTTGGTCTTAACAGGGAGCAGCTGGATTCAGCCATGTTAAATGAGTTATGTCTTATTTACTGTTGCCACTAGATGGCAATGTATCCACCCAAATCAATAAAATTAAATGTAAGTAGTTTCAAAACAAACCATTACAACACTGTTCAAATTAAACGAATCCTCAAAGCAGCAACATTTGATTTTAAGGTTTTTTTTAATCGAATTACTCGAGTCACTTGATTACTCGTTGCATCACTAATTATTACGGATAATGTTTTTCCTTGTGTGAATGATATAATATTTATAATGTTAATGATTGAAAATGAATAATTCATAATAGCAGGAATCTAAGTTTCAATTTACAGTATATTATTATGTTTATTTTATTTTACTTTAGTAACTTTTTTATGTTGATGATGACCGTCATAATTTTGTTGATTAAACTTCCAAAACTGGGCAATCTGGAAAAAGTGATGACAGAGTGTCTGTGAGAGTTCAGATGTGCAATACAAACAATTTAGGAGCCGTCTAATTCCCGCAATCGATCGGCCTGTGAAGTGTCTTCACATGCAGATGTGTGCGTGTCTTTCTTGACTTTAGCCAGCACATCTGCTCACGTGCCAGATCATTAGGCACCCGCTTGAAAGTGGCCGGCACCGGCAGCTGAGCCGGCGACTGAACCGCAGCCCGACCGCGACGGCGGACACCGCTGGCCTTCTAAGCAGACGCTTTAGATGACTCCGCCCATAGGCGTCCACGCCTCGACGACATGAATGCTTTGATGGCATTTCCCAAAGAACACAAAAGAAATCGCGGATGGAGCAGACTGCTCTGGACCACACGCAAATAGATGACAAACAAACACATTCACTCATCTTCTCGGCTCTCATCATCTTCCTCCTTCTTCATTAGCGTCGTCTTCGTCACAACTTCAGCATCATTATTTTCCAATCGAGAGCGTTTTCAGTGCCACAGACGATTATAGGCGTCCGATTATGTGGCTTTTTTCATCCTTTTCTGCTGTGACTTGAAATGAGTATCATTAGTGGATGTCTATGTCTCGAGAACTATGTTCATTCCACCCTACCACGTCAAACGGATTGGACGTCTAGCGTCGTCAATGGCAGCTAATGATTTGCAAAATTTCCCCAATTACTGCTCTGATCATTCATCATCATCATCATCTTTTTCATCATCATCCTCATCAACGCCATTGATGTCATCGTCATTGGTCATCGTCATTATTGTCATTGTCATCATCAATATTTTCATTTCATCCTCATCATCGCCATAACAATCATCGCCATCCTTGATTATATCATCATCATTGCTATCATCACCATTATTTTCGCCATCCTCTTCATCATCATCATCATCATATTGCCATTTTCATCATTGTCACCATCACATTCCTCGTTATCATCGGTATTACAGCCTCCTTATTGTCATCTTCAGCGTACTTATTATCATCACCATTCTCATCTTTCAGGACATCACCATCATATTCATCGACCATTGTCTTCTTCACCGTCTTCATCATTGTCATACTAATCATTATCATTATTGCCCTGGGCCATCATCAACATCTTCATCCTCTTCAGCCTCCTGAAGACATTGTCTTCATCTTCATCATTGTCATAATCATAATTTTTATTATTATTGCCGAGGGTCATCATCAACTTCATCATCTTCATCATATCTCGTCATTGTCATCACCATCATCACATTGCCATCTTCATCATTTCCACCATTACATTCCTCATCGTCATCCGTTATTACAGCTTCTTTATTGTCACCTTCAGCATCATCATCGCCATCATTATCATCACCTTTTTCACCTTTCATGACATCACCGTCATATTCATTGAACATTGTCTTCATCTTCATCATTGTCGTAATCATAATTTTTATTATTATTGCAGAGGGTCATCATCAACTTCATCATCTTCATCATATCTCGTCATTGTCATCACCATCATCACATTGCCATCTTCATCATTTCCACCATTACATTCCTCATCGTCATCCGTTATTACAGCTTCTTTATTGTCACCTTCAGCATCATCATCGCCATCATTATCATCATTGTCATCTTTCAGTACATCACCTTCATATCCATCAAAGATTGTCTTCATCGTAATTCTTTATTGTCATAGTCATTATCATCATTATTGCCTTGGGTCATCATCAACATCATCTTATTCATCTTCCTCCTCCTCCTCATCGTTATCATCATTGCCATCACGAACATCGTTGTTTTTGTCATAATCATTGTCATCATCATCATTGTCATATTCATCGGGATCATCTTCATCACCATCATATCATCTTATTATTTTCATCACCATCATCACATTGTATCATCAAATTCATCATCATTATCATCTTTGCCATCGCCATTACCGTCGTTTTTGTCATCTTTACAGTCATTGTCGTCGTCATCATCATTGTCATGTTCCAGGGGATCATCTTTATCACCTCAATCATCTTCATCATATCATCTCGTCATTGTCATCACATTGCCATTTTTCATCGTCACATCACATTCCTCTTCATCTGTATTGTGTATTACAGCTTCTTTATTGTCATCTTCATCATCATTGCGTTCATTATCATCTTTTATTACATCACCTTCATATTCTTCGACCATTGTATTCATCATCATTCTTAATCATTGTCATAGTTATCATCATCATCATCATCATCATTATTGCCCTGGGTCATCAACTTCATTCTCCTCCTCATCATTATCATCATTGCCATTGCCATCATTGTTGTTTTTGACATCGTCATAGTCATTGCCATCATCATCATTGTCACGTTCCACGGGATCATCTTCATCATATCATCTCGTAATTGTCATCACCATCATAACATTGGTATCTTCATCATTGTCACATCACATTCCTCGTCATCATCCACATTACAGCTTCTTTATTGTCATCTTCAGCATCATCACCATCATTCTCATCTTTCATTACATCACCGTTATATTCATCGAACGTTGTCTTCATCATCATTCTTCATTATTTTCATAGTCATTATCATCACTATTGCCCTGGGTCATCATCAAAATCATCTTATTGATCCTCTTCTTCCGAATTATCATCGTTATCATCATTGCCATCGTCGTTTTTGCCATCTTCATAGTTGTCATCATCATCATCATCATCATCATTGTCACATTCAACGGGATCATATTTATCATCATCATTGTCATCATATCATCTGGTCATCTAGTCATTGTAATCACCATAATCATATTCATCTTCATTATTGCCACCGTCGTCATCATCATCATCAACTTAATCACCTTCATATCATCTCATCATTGTGATCACATCATCACATTGCAATCTTCATCATTGCCACCATCACATTCCTCATCATCATCCGTATTAGACTTTTATTGTCACCTTCAGCATCATCATCACCATCATCACTTTGCCATCTTCATCATTGTCATCATCATTATTGCCCTGGGTCATCATCAACTTCATCATCATTGCCATCGCATCATCATCGTTTTTGTCATCTTTATAGGCATTATCATCATCATTGTCATATTCCTCGGGATCACCTTCATCTTCATCATATCATCTTGTCATCATCACCATCATCACTATTACAGCTTCTTTATTGTCATCTTCAGCATTCATTCATCATTATCATCGTCATCTTTCATTACATCACCTTCATCGTCATCATTGTCATCATCATTATTGCCCTGGGTCATCATCAACTTCATCATCATTGCCATCGCCATCATAGTCATTTTTGTCATCATCTTTATAGTCATTACCATCATCATTGTCATATTCCTCGGGATCACCTTCATCTTCATCATATCATCTTGTCATCATCATCACCATCATCCACATTACAGCTTCTTTGCTGTCGTCTTTAGCATTCATTCATCATTATCATCGTCATCTTTCATTACATTACCTTCGTCGTCATCATTGGGTTAGGGTTATCATCATTATTGCCCTGGGTCATCATCAACTTCATTTTCTTCATCCTGCTCCTCATCATCATTATCATACTTATATCATTGCCTCTGCCAACATCGTCGTTTTTGTCATCATCATCATGATCATATTCATCATCATTGCCATCATCGTCGTCATCATCAATTTTGTCTTTTTCATCCTCCTGCTCCTCCTCATGATCGTCATCACTGCCATCGTCACTTTCATTGATCGTCGTCATCCTCCTCATTGCTGTTGCCATCATTTTCACCGTCGGTTATCATTGTCACATTCCACGGGATCATCCTCATGACCGTCATCATGTCGCCATGTCGTCATCGTCACCACCATCGTCATGGTCACATTCGTCATCACCATTATTGTAATCATCATAAGCAGTCCTCATCACCTTCATCATTCCTCATCATCATCACTCATTGATAAGAATTTATTGTACTAGCTATAGCATTTAAAGTACCAAGAACATAAGTCAACAAAACCTTTGACCTGTGTTGTATTTTCATTCATTTTCACGTGTGGCCCAAATTGTGTGTGCGTGCATGTGTGTGTGTGTCGACAGCATTTACAAGGAAGAGGATGTTTGGTCTGCGCTGCTGGCGTCTAAAAATAAAGTGCAAGTGTACACTTCCGCGAGGTGAAAGGACAGCCGGCTGCAAACTGGGTCCGCGTGGGGGAGGGGGTCCCGCGTCCAAATAAAAATCTATTGAGCGCAACAATGGTGTTATAAAAACTTACAGAGGTCGTTGAACAATACGCGAGGAAGAGACGGCGTAAATACATCTGGGAACGACGGCTTTGGCTCCGCATCAAAGTGCTGGACGGCTCTCAGCATTGTCTTCGTGTTCACACCATTGTCTCGCGCGCACACATAAGAAAGCAATTCACTCTCGCACACACGCTTCCTTGGAAGTAAGTCGTCGTGCGCACATGCACACTAACACACAAATGAATTAAAGTGCTTACGAAAGGATAAAAAAAAGGTCTTACATAGCATTATTATGTGAATTAGAATCATATTTTAAATATCTGGATCGGCAGATACTCAAACTAAAACGATCGGGATCAGGAGGAGGGATCCTGAATAGTCTGACCAATTTTGAAGACGATCCAACTTTATTCTTCAGCGACAAGGTCTCAAATGTAAATCGATAAAATTTCGCATTTGACCCAAAATTTCCGGCTTCCTGTTGGGTTTGGAATATGGGTGCAAGAGACTTTTTGGAGCAGTTTTGCACAATGTATCGACTCATTTAATTTCATTGTTCTAGGTTGAAAAAACCTAATAGGAGAGGCCTTTTTGAAAATTTCAAGGGGGCGCCACTGAGCCATTTTGTAAAATTTTTCGTAGATAATCAACATTTACGCAAAGTTGCGTGTATGTGCAAATTTTGGTGACTTTTCGTGCATGTTCAGGCCTCCAAATTGCCAATTTCCATTTGCCCTGAAAAAAGAATAATAATAATAATAATAATAATCCTTTGCAAAACAAGAGGGCCTTCGCACGCTTAGTGCTCGGGCCCTAATTAATTACCTTCGTTTAATGGTTGGGTTGAAATAAAAGCGCGACGTCTGTAAACGGAGGTTTCCAGGGTAAAACGAACAAATTAAAAATAGTTCAGGGGAGTCATGCGCCATGAATCTGCTATGGCAACATATAGACATATTTTTCAATCAAACACAACAGTTGTTTTGGCTTAAAATACAGCAGTTTCTTTTAAAGAGGAGTGCAAGAGCAGAAACTGCTTTTACAGTCTTGTCTGTGTTTTCTGCCATATATTAAACTGATATAGGCATCTTTGAGTGAACTTTGAGTAATATTCAAGTATCTCGAGGCCGGGCCGAGTGTCGTCTTTTTTGGAAATCAAAATATGGTCACCCTAGCTTAAACACTATGAATAACTAATGCATAAAAATAGTTTATCGGCTTCAAATTGTGTATTTTGTGTTGTTTGATATTTGTGAATGTTTCTTTGTGCTCAGGCCTCTCTTGTAAAAGAGATATTAATCTCAATGAGACTGCCTGATAAAATAAAGATAAAATAAATAAATAAAAATATCAGCTTGCAAAATCGGTTTTAAACATAGACAATCAGCTGAATTTACTTTTTAAAAATTGGCATCGGCCATAGGAAAATCCTACATCGGTCAACCTCTAATATGCTGTATATATTTTTTCAAAAGTCTTATTTTTCTGTAAACATCGTTTTTATCAAGCAGTATTCCAACCACTGTATGTGGAATAATGTAACAAAATCAATTCATGCAAATTCACGACATTGCTTTCGATGCTCACAGCAAATTCCGCAAAATGGCGGCCTCTCTTCGCTTTGGCCTCCCCCCTCGTCTTCTTCGGTGGTGCTCGTCAATACACGTGTAATGAATAGTTGCGCTAAAAGTGATTGGATGCGCACGATGGCGCCGATATTGCCGCTCTGCATTTTTTTCCCCGGATCAATAATTAATTTGGAAGCGGCGGGAAACATTTGTCATAAATCTGCACTTTTAATGCCTCCCTCCTTCCCTCACCTCTGCAGTGTTTATTGCTTCATTATTATTTGATGACTATTATTTGGGAGCACCCTTTTGCTGCGTCACATTTCTGCTCTCGTTACGGTTTTACACTTTGTTACAAAATTATTTCAAAGTATCGTGGTGTTATTAGAATGACTCAATGGCTGCCATTGATGGCGCTAGATGTCCAATTCAGTCCTTCTTAAAATCGATTGTCGTCAATGGCAGGCAAAAGGTAACTGTAATTTTTTGGATTTTGCAATGCCCAAATCTACTTCATGTTACTATTTTAACCATTATTTATAGTAGTATGTAGTCGATTATAGACTTCATAACCTATTGACATGGCCAATTCGTAGGGGGCCTATTTTCAAAAACTTCAAATATTTTCAAAACCAAACCTGCTACAAACCTAAAACCAAAACAGGCACCTACCTTAGCCATATATGAGTCTCCATGAGGAGCGGCATAAAAAAATTCAAAGTCGTTCCCTTAAAGAAAAACCATTAATTATTTTCTATAGAAGTATAACACAGCTTAAAATGGCTCTAAAAATCTCAGATTTTACACTAGATGCACAAAAATTAACCAAAAGCACAGATAATCACCTATATGTTCAGGATCAATAGCAATACTTAACATATCATAGAAGTTTTTGACCAAAATAGCAACTTAATTTTTTAAAAAATTTACTGCAAGTTTTCAACAGCTAATAAATCACTCAATTTAACTAGGGCTGTCAAAATTATCACGTTAACGCGCAGTAATTAATTTTTTTAATTAATCACGTTAAAATATTTGACGCAAGTAACGCACATGCCTCGCTCAAACAGATTAAAATGACAGCACAGTGCAATGTTACTTGTGATTTTTGGAGTTTTGTCACCCTCTGCTGGCGCTTGGGTGCGACTGATTTTATAGGCTTCAGCACCCATGAGCATTGTGTAAGTAATTAGTGACATCAACAATTGTGGGCTCCTAGTTTATTTTTTGATAGAAAATTTAACAAATTAGATTCAAACGAAAACATTAAGAGGGGTTTTAATATAAAATTTCTATAACTTGTACTAACATTTATCTTTTGAGAACTACAAGTCTTTCTATCCATGGATCGCTTTAACAGAATCTTAATAATGTTAATGCCATCTCGTTGATTTTTTGTTAAAATAAACAAATACAGTACTTATGTACCATATGTTGAATGTATATATCCATCTTGTGTCTTATCTTTCCATTCCAACAATAATTTACAGAAAAATATGGCATATTTTATAGATGGTTTGAATTGCAATTAATTACGATTAATTATTTTTTAAGCTGTAATTAACTCGATTAAAAATTTTAATCATTTGACAGCCCTAAATTTAACATCAGTAGCTTAATACTTGAGGAAAACATGCAGAATCAACTATAAATAATATGTAAATAGATTATTAATGAATTCTATATACAATCACAACTTATTATAGAATAGAATAGCCCTTTATTATTAGAGGTGGGAATCTTTGGGCACCTAACGATTCGATTACGATTCAGAGACTCTGATTCGATTATAAATCGATTATTGATAACCCCCTACCCCCATTTTTTTTTTTTTTTTTCATGTTTTGTATATTTGTTCCAAAATTGTTCAAAAATCCTCTCACGCTAAATAAACTAAACTACTATTTTAGTATCAAGTTACCGGTTAAAAACAGTAAATAAAATACTCAAGTCCCCATTCTGTATCAGCAGCTTTAAACTACATTCAATGAATTTAATGTTGTGAATCAACCGTTAAAGTTGTTAAAATTGCGCCCGTTATTCCATAATTTCGCTCATGTCTACTTTCGACATGTGAAATTTTTCAAACTTTTTCATCATTTAAAGATAGATTCAAGTCAAGATTTTGCCGATTTAGGGGTATTTTAGATAAAAAGTAATTAGGTTCTCTACAACAGAGCCTTCTAAAGAAGTCTACTGCTTTAAGATGGCGCCTGTTTACTAGCGCGGGAAGTCTGTCATTTCACATCTAGTCTAGATATATGTGATATCTACCATAGCCGTATGTTGCTGTATGTTTGTAGCAACTAGCAACTGGGCGCTGTTTGTAGCAGCTGACGGCCGCGGTCAGGTATTTTTTTTTTTTTTTTACCTAGCGGCATTAGCTGCACATGATATTTACTCTCGGTCTGTTCCTCATTGCGTCCTGAAGACCGCGCTGACTGCGTTTTATTTCCGCTTTACCTGGTATAATTCAATAATTGCAATTTGGGTGTTTGTGAATCGTTCTTGAATCTTCCACGGCCAAATCGCGAATAATCTAAGAATCGGAAATTTTGCACGCCTCTATTTATTATCATTATACCACTGTATAATCTTAGCGAATGAAAAATGCGACAGTAACAAAAAAAACTACAATCAAGTGATCGTTATGAGGTAGATATCTGTGACTTTTTTACAGACACCTTTTTTTTACATTGTGAAAAAATGTAAACTATGCAAGTGAATAATTTTTTAAAGTCGTTTTTTTTTAAATATTAGACATCAATTAATGATTCTAAGCTAAAAATGAAAGACATTTTGAGTAAAAAATATGATTGATTACCTTCGTTTTATGGCGACGTCTGTAAACGGAAGTTTCCAGGGTAAAACGGGCAAATTAAAAATAGTTTGTGGGTTTAAAGGGCCATGAATCTGCTATGGCAGCATATCGACATATTGTTCTATCAAACACAAAAGTTGTTTTTGCTTAAAATACGGCAGTTTCTTTTAAAGAGGAGTGCAAGAGCAGAAACTGCTTTTTCAGTCTTGTCTGGGTTTTCCGCCATATATAAAAGGCTGGGCAAGTTAACTAGCTAACTTTGTGTTAACTCATAAATTCATTAATGCAATTCATTTTTATTTGATCCTAATGACATGCCTTCAAAAGTAAATAATCCATTTTTAAAATCTGTATATTCACAATTTCGGTGGAAATATTTTTTAAGATGAAAGAGTTCTTTAAAATTTTGAAACATACAAATTTGAATCAGAAAATGTCAAAATTGTTCTGTGACTGATAAATCCTGAGGGGAAAAAATTACATTTGTCAGAGATGATTTCTTATTCAATATAATTATAGACTTATCTCACATTTTGTTGAAAATACTGCATAGGATTCTCCAAAAAGAATGTTCTTCAGACACATAAAACTATTTTTCTATTTAAAAAAAAAGCATATAAAACCCTCTATAAAAATACTAGATAAATATATGTGTAGACGTGATCTGAAACATCAGCAAACAGGCACACAAACGCTTCTGATTTCTAATTTAAAACTTAGTATAAACAGTACGAAATCCCGAAACGGTGAAGGCGGAATGAGTAAAATGAGGCCTCATTGCCCTTTGGAAAAATTTGAATTTGCAGACGGCCAACGGGAACATGAAAAGGTCACCAACAACAACAAAAAAAAGTTTGCTCACGTTTTAAGATATTCACAGGCAGCTTTCGGGGCCATCTTGAATTAGAGCCGGTAAATATTTGCTGACGGTGGGACAAAATTCCGAGTGAGGCGGGGCACTTTTTGGGAATACAAAACAAGTCTTTGCTAATTAGCACTTTTTGCTAAATGATTAGAATGAGCGCTCATGGCTCAAATTGCACAGAGACCGAGTGTACGCGTCACGTGTCATCCCCAACGGCCAAATCTGCATTTCCTCGGATATGCCAGCCACGAGTATGATTGACAGATAGGCGAGACTAACCCCACGTCAGAAAAAAACTATCCCTTTTTAAACTTCTTTATGATATTTATGGGAAAACTACATTAGTTTGGGGTGAAATACACATTTGTTTATTAAGCTTATGTAGTAATTTTCCTTATGAGAGTGACATCAGGGGGTGCCGGAGCCTATCCCAACAAATATGCACTATGTATATCCACTGCATATATTGTCTTTTTAAATAAAAGTACAAAGCTTATAGAACTTGCATATTTTCCGCACTATAAGGCGCACCTAAAAGCATTCAATTTTCTTAAAAGTGCGTCTTATATACAGTGTTGGCCAAAAGTGTTGGCACCCCTGCAATTCTGTCAGATAATGCTCAATTTCTCCCAGAAAATGATTGCAATTACAAATTCTTTGGTAGTAACATCTTTATTTATTTTGCTTGCAAGGTTCAGATACATTTTCATACCATATATTTAATCCCCAAAGTTATATACTCTATTATTTCTATTTTATTTTATTTTATTTTTTTTCAACCTCCCAAAAAATCTACCAAAACACTTTTTTTCCACCCCAACACCAGGGGCACCTCACTACCCACACCACTGAACGTTAGCATTTTATTATTTTTTTTTTTAAGAATTGCTAATAAAACTTTAGACTGAGCATCAAATGGGAAACCTGGAGTTAGCCCACCGTAAATTTTAAGTTTAGCTCCAATTTTGATTTACTGTAGGTGGAAAATATTTTTTTCCTGATTCAGTGTAACACGGTGCCACTAGACCACTATTCCACAAACTGAAATGAATGACAGAACTCCATTGTGGGAAAACACGCAAGCAATGTGATCCGATATGAATATCAAATTGCAAAAATAGAGTTAGCTTATTGGAGATCCTGGTGACTGAAAGACTCAGATTCAGTGTAACGCTGGGCCAACATCCCAAACATGTTAAGCGTAACACATGTTGATGAATGTCAACATACAGTATATTATTCATCGCCAAAGTTGATTACTAAATATGTTTATTTTATGTTAAATATTGTATTTATTCAAAACAACAACAAACAAAAAAACTACTAAAAAACACTTTTTTTCCCCAACGCTAGGGGGTGCTACAGCACTCTTGGCGCCCCACTTCCTACGCCCCTGCATTTTCATCTCATTAGATGACATCTAGTATCTGTCTCGTTAGGGATGGGAATTGATACGATTTTTCCGATTCCATTATCGATATTGCTTAACGATTCGATTCTTTATCGATTCTCTTATCGATTCTAATTTGGGGAAAAAGAAGCACAAACGTTTTGATTGGCATCGAGTTTGTTTAATCAGAAGTCACAACTAGGGTTGTTCCGATCATGTTTTTTGGCTCCCGATCCGATCCCGATGGTTTTAGTTTGAGTATCTGCCGATCCCGATATTTCCTGATCTGATTGCTTTTTTTTGCTCCCGATTCAATTCCAATCATTCCCGATAATTTTTCCCAATCTTATACATTTTGGCAATGAATTAAGAAAAAAATGAGTAAAACTCAGATAAATATATACATTCAACATACACTACATAAGTACTGTATTTGTTTATTATGACAATAAATCCTCAAGATGGCATTTACATTATTAACATTCTTTCTGTGAGAGGGATCCACAGATAGAAAGACTTGTAATTCTTAAAGTATAAATGTGACTTTGTATATCGTGACTAAATATTGCCATCTAGTGTATTTGTTGAGCTTTCAGTAAATGATACTGTAGCCATGCCCAAATGCATGATGGGAAGTGGAACCATGACTGTGCGCAGTGCTACCAATTGATATATCTTCTCTGCGTTGGGAAAGAACATAGGGTGTTAAGAAAATGATCAACGACTACCTTTCTTCCCCACATTGCCTCCCACGTTATTTTTAATTGCTGAGAGAGGTATTGTAAGGCTTTAGCCACATAAAAAATGGCTCCAAACGATGTCAAATTTCTCTCTATTCATTATTCGCTGCTTTTTGGCGCTATCTATAGGTAAAACGGCGACTTTATAGATTGTGCGCGACAGCGGGAGAGTGGGTCGTGCAGCGCATGCGTTCATTATTTAACGTGATTAATTTAAAAAAAATTAATTGCCGCCGTTAATGCAATAAATTTGATAGCCCTACTTTAAGCCAAAACTAAAGACTCTGGATGAGTGTAAGACATTTTTGTCTGTAACGTTAAATACAAGTAGAAAACGAGTTAAATAAAAAATATACAGTATATATATTAAAAAAAGGCATGTCCGATATTTTATTGCCGATTCCGATACTTTGAAAATGACGTGATCCCGATCGATCGGGACATCTTTAGTCACAACCTTACAAACTCACAACGAGGTCAAAAGAGGCCCAAAGCCTCAATGTTAACTGTGGCAGTGAGTGGCAAATACACAAGAATGTGTAACATTTTACTGAAACATTTTCTAATAGAAATAAAAAAAATATTGGTATATTTTGGCATATAAGTCGTTGTTCTGCCTTTGGGAATATGTGTTAAGCAGGGTTCCCTAAACTTTTTCCTGTGGGGGCCAAATAACTTTTACCTTCTCTGATGAGGGGCCAGGGTCAGTTTGTAACAGAAAAGGTGTGATGATTTGCAGGAGTGCCTAAATGTAAAAATGCTTTTTACATTTTGTTTTTAAGAAAGCCACAATCCAATACAGAGCCTTGCAAAAGTATTCGGCCCCCTTGAACCTTGCAACCTTTCGCCACATTTCAGGCTTCAAACATAAAGACATAAAATTTTAATTTTTTGTCAAGAATCAACAACAAGTGGGACACAATCGTGAAGTGGAAAAACATTTATTGGATAATTTAAACTTTTTTAACAAATAAAAAACTGAAAAGTGGGGCATGCAATATTATTCGCCCCCCTTGCGTTTGTCGCGCCACCTTTTGCTCCAATTACAGCTGCAAGTCTTTTGGGGTATGTTTCTATCAGACTGACATTCTTGCCCATTCTTCCTTGCAAAACAGCTCGAGCTCAGTGAGGTTGGATGGGGAGTGTTTGTGAACAGCAGTCTTCAGCTCTTTCCACAGATTCTCGATTGGATTCAGGTCTTGACTTTGACTTGGCCATTCTAACACCTGGATACGTTTATTTTTGAACCATTCCATTGTAGATTTGGCTTTTTGTTTTGGATCATTGTCCTGTTGGAAGATAAATCTCCGTCCCAGTCTCAGGTCTTGTGCAGATACCAACAGGTTTTCTTCCAGAATGTTCTTGTATTTGGCTGCATCCATCTTCCCGTCAATTTTAACCATCTTCCCTGTCCCTGCTGAAGAAAAGCAGGCCCAAACCATGATGCTGCCACCACCATGTTTGACAGTGGGGATGGTGTGTTCAGGGTGATGAGCTGTGTTGCTTTTACGCCAAACATATCGTTTTGCATTGTGGCCAAAAAGTTCAATTTTGGTTTCATCTGACCAAAGCACCTTCTTCCACATGTTTGGTGTGTCTCCCAGGTGGCTTGTGGCAAACTTTAAACGAGACTTTTTATGGATATCTTTGAGAAATGGCTTTCTTCTTGCCACTCTTCCATAAAGGCTAGATTTGTGCAGTGTACGACTGATTGTTGTCCTATGGACAGACTCTCCCACCTCAGCTGTAGATCTCTGCAGTTCATCCAGAGTGATCATGGGCCTCTTGGCTGCATCTCTGATCAGTTTTCTCCTTGTTTGAGAAGAAAGTTTGGAAGGACGGCCGGGTCTTGGTAGATTTGCAGTGGTCTGATGCTCCTTCCATTTCAATATGATGGCTTGCATAGTGCTCCTTGAGATGTTTAAAGCTTGGGAAATCTTTTTGTATCCAAATCATGCTTTAAACTTCTCCACAACAGTATCTCAGACCTGCCTGGTGTGTTCCTTGGTTTTCATAATGCTCTCTGCACTTTAAACAGAACCCTGAGACTATCACAGAGCAGGTGCATTTCTACGGAGACTTGATTACACACAGGTGGATTCTATTTATCATCATCGGTCATTTAGGACAACATTGGATCATTCAGAGATCCTCACTGAACTTCTGGAGTGAGTTTGCTGCACTGAAAGTAAAGGGGCCGAATAATATTGCACGCCCCACTTTCCAGTTTTTTATTTGTTAAAAAAGTTTAAATTATCCAATAAGTGTTGTTCCACTTCACGATTGTGTCCCACTTGTTGTTGATTCTTGACAAAAAAATTAAATTTCATATGTTTATGTTTGAAGCCTGAAATGTGGCGAAAGGTTGCAAGATTCAAGGGGGCCGAATACTTTTGCAAGGCACTGTAACCCTTTCTGGATTCTTCATGGAACAAAAGTAAATAATATATTCCATTCCATTCCATTCCATTCAGGGGTGCACGTAAGTGCTCCGCATGCGCGCATGCATACTGGATGTAGACAAATGCGCTGGCCCTCGACGGTTTCCATATGCTTTTGCGTACCGATGGCTGACCACTGTATTTGCGGCGAACACGAGAAAATCACTTCTCAAAATGTCAAAGAGGCAGGCCCCACTGAGTAATTATTTCCGTGTTACCCCACCCCCGTCAAAAGACAGACAGACGACAGAGACGTCACCGGAGCTACCGAAAAAAGGACTTTTGCTGAAAAGTGGCTGCGGGAGGTACCATGGCTAGAAACAAATGATGCTTGCACGGAAATGTAGTGCAAACATTGCCGTGAGAATCCCAATGTCGCTGATAAGAGCGGCGCATTTTATGTAGGGTCAAAGAATTTCAGCCATCCAAACATTGAAAAGCCCGAAAAAAACAGAGAGCATGTGGCAATTAAGCAAACTATCGATGTCAGACAGGACTCCACTCACCCTATGGACAAGTGGCGGAATAAAGTTAATGAAGAACAGCGCCATGCACTAACAAACGTGTTTTTGCTCGCATTTCACAAAGCTAAACACGCACGTTCAATGAGCTCTTATGAGGAGGACATCCCACTTTTACAAACGTTTGGAGTTAATGTGGGAGCCGCATAGCATTCCCGCGAAGGTGGGAACCAAATAATGCAGACAATCGCTCAAACAATCAGCTCTGATCTGTATAAAAAAATTAAAAGCAGCAAACTTTTGGGGGCTGCCCTTTGACGGTTCTGAGGACATCAACAAAGTGGAGCAGGAATTTGTGATGCATAGAGAATGCCCTTTATTTTGAATTAGTGCTTTTATGTTTATTTCTTTACATTTCACTTCAAAGTAATGGCAATTTTGTTGTGCCAGTTGATGTTAATCAAGCGTTAATTGTTAAAATAATTAATTAAAGGTAATTGGCTCTTAGTAAAGCTTGTCATAATTTTATTGCATCAGGCGGGTCAGCTCTCAAGCTCAATGAGGACCAAGTCACATTTCCAGGTCCTCCTCTGAGAACCTGGGCAAAAAAAATATGTGCACCCCTGATTATATTATATTATATTATAATATAATAATAACTAGGGCTGTCAAAATGATCGTGTTAACAGGTGGTAATTAATTTTTTAAATTAATCACGTTAAAATATTTGACGCAATTAACGCACAAATGCCCTGCTCAAACTGATTAAAATGACAGCAAAGTGAAATGTGTACTGGTTGTGTTTTTCAGTTTTATCGCCCTCTGCTGGCGCCTGGGTGCGACAGATTTTATAGGATTCAGCACGAAGCTTGAGAACGATAAACCGATACGACCGGATATCCGGTTTTACAGGCGAAAGATACAAATGTATCGATAGTAAAGTTACCATTTGACAGAAATTAGCCATTAAATATTCAATGAACCGATAGTAAAGATAGAATTCGGCTATCGCAAGCACAAAAGTCGGCTTCTAATGCCTAGTTCAATGCATTGCGTAAAATGATGAGAATTTAGCTTTTACTTCACATGCTGCGCTCGTGTCATTCACCACACAGCGCACTTAGATCGAGACCGCACGCATGATATAATATGGACAAGCACTACTCGCAGTCGTGGTTGCCTTAACTTCCCATGCATTTCGGCAGAACAGCTACTAGTCGGCGTCATTACCCGATCGTCAACGGGCGTTTCATAACAACGCAAGAGCTAACGAAACCACTGCAACGCACGTTCCGTAGCATTTTCTTCACAGCCCAAAACGAAACTAGTAGTGGCAACGAAGCAACATGCTAAAACAATGGACAGTGCGATCACTGACGCCAGCGACGTGCAGCGATTGATTTTCAACGCACCCAGGAAAACAAAAGTCGGACTTTTAAGTGATGAAAGCAGCCAGATCTGTTCGCGGTACAGAGATCGTGAGTTTTTAACCCTGAAAAATAACCCACTACAATGGTGGAAAGGGCGGCATATTGTTTCCACGAAACGCAGTCTACTTAAACATGAACATGTGGATTAGTTGATCTTCCTCAAGAAAAATCTGCCCTTCAAAAAAGATAGGGACGGTGATGAGGAATAAAAAATGAGGAAGCACAGGCCTAAGTGAATGACTTTGCTGTGTATTAGGTTAAAGTAATGATTATTGACCTGTCTGTCTAAATGCCATGTTTTTATTCCCCCAATCATACCAGTCGTAAAGCATATTTTTATTATTTATTTATGATAACACTAGCAGGTTTAATTCTTTTTTTTTCCTAAAGCTGCTGCATATAATTAATATTTTTTGTTTGTAAGATGTTTACGTTGAAAATTTGCACTTAAATTACTTACCTCTTGTTTTGAAAACACCAGGAAATACAGTAATTGAATTACTGCACTATATTGTTGTCTGTCACTGGAGTTTTATTTTATTATCAATCCCATCCAACAAAATCACGGTCATATAGTAAGCCTTTTTTTTTTTTTTTTTTTTCATAAAAAAATATAACACATTGGTATGAAATTTTGTTGTTTTAATTTTGCTATATCAGAAATGTGGTCTTTTATATGTTTAAAATACTGTACAAACACACACAACAAATGTTTACCATCGTATCGTTTTCACTATCGAACCGTATCGTTCTTACACTGTATCGAATCGGTCGGCCTTAAAAATGTATCGTTTTTTTAATCGAATAGTAACCTGTGTATCTAGATACATATCGAATCGGCTTCATGCCAGAGATTCCCAACACATTCAGCACCAGTGTTAAGAACGGCGTTACAATATAACGGCGTTACTAACGGCGTTATTTTTTTCAGTAGTGGGTAATCTAATTAATTACTTTTCTCATCTTGGCAACGCCGTTACCGTTACTGAGGACGGAAAGGCATGCGTTACTATATTGGTCGAAAAGTCTGAGGGAGACGGACTCACCGAGACGACAGAGCAGAGCAGGAGTAGGGAGGAGGCAAGAAAGTTGTGACGCCGAGCAAACGCGATGCTAGGTAGCTCCAATAATACATGTTGTAGCCGATAGCTAGTACAAACTACGCCCGCATGTTATGGTAGATATGGTAGACATGGTAGATATCACATGTACTGTACATAGATATAACTAGATGCAAAATGACAGACATGGCACTAAATGAGTTAGTAGACAGCCGCCATCTTAAAGCAGTAGACTTTTTAGGACGGCTCTATTGTAGAGAACCTTCCTAGCGAGCCTAAGTAACTTTTTATCTAAAATACTTCTAAATCGGCAAAATCTTGACTTGAATCTATCTTTAAATGATGAAACAGTTTTAAAATTTTCATATGTCGAAAGTAGAGAGAAGGGAATTAATGTAATAATGGGAGCAATTTTAACAACTTTTCACAGTTGATTCAGGGTAAAGGGTAAATTAGGGTAAAGAATTGGGCTCGGGCCAATTGTACCAAAAACCTTCACAAAAAAACTTCACATAGTGTGGCCAATGTTTTTTTTTTTTTTTTTGAGGGAAAAAAAAAAAGGAATTATCACCAATTACTTTGCCAAATAACTAATTACTCTTACATTCAGGTAATTGAGTTACTAACGCAATTACTTTTTGGGAGAAGTAATTTGTAACTATAATTAATTACTTTTTTTCAGTAAGATTAACAACACTGTTCAGCACCCATTAGCATTGTGTAAGTAATTATCAGTGTTGTTAATTTTACTTTAAAAAAGTAATTAATTACAGTTACAAATTACTTCTCCCAAAAAGTAATTGTGTTAGTAACTCAGTTACCTGAATGTAAGAGTAATTAGTTACTTGGCAAAGTAACTAGTGATTTTTTTTTTTTTCCCTCAAAAAAAAAAAAAAAAAAAAAAAACACAGGTCACACAATGTGAAGTTTAAAGGGTTTGGGGGTATGTTCAATGTATATATCCATCTTGTGTCTTATCTTTCCATTCCAACAATAATTTACAGAAAAATATGGCATATTTTATAGATAGTTTGAATTGCGATTAATTACCATTAATTAATTTTTAAGCTGTGATACTTGATTAAAAATTGTAATTGTTTGACACCCCTAATAATAACACTATTATTTGAATAGATAATAACCAAATAACCTTCTCTGGGTTCTTCACAAAAAAAGCTAGGAAATAAATAACACTATTGGAAAAAAAAAATGTTCAGGCCGTAGTTTGGTGATAATACACTTTACTAGTTAAAGTGTATTATTTACCATTATATTGAAATGCATGCCTTTTAGTTTTTATGGTGCTTTCACGCTCAAGTGAGGGCGCCCTTGCGCTTCCACACACGAAGAAGAACGCGCTCACGTGAAGAAGAGCGCGCTTACAAGCGAGTGAGCAAGTTAGTGAGAGAGGGAAACACTGCTACGAGCCTACGTTCTTTGTTAATGTTTGTAAAATATCTACAGAGACCACACTGTATGTACCATCTTTTGTGTTGTTGTTGTTGTGTGTTTCCACTCGCGATCGGACACTTAAATCCAGTTGCGTAGTGGTTTGAACGATGTGCTAATGCTAGCGAACGCATGCTAACTGTTCGTGTTATTATTGTTTTAGCAGCTAATCATTGCTGATTTACGTTGATGCGAACCTGTTTGTTATTGGGGACGAAATTGATTTGTTTCATTTCTATTTTTAGTTTCACTCTTGAAGTGATGGTTGAATAAAGTCAACAAATTATACAAACTTCTTCTGCATCGTCATTTGGGAGTTTAGCTAGCTGTATAGCCAGGACTGAGCCTTAGCGTCTCAGTGAGGGACAGTACAGTCGTATTCCCTCTCGATGCAGTTATCTCCACCTTGCAATGACTGCAAGTCGCTTTGTTGTAATTTTTCCTCGTGAAGTGAATACACACTTTCGAGCGTTTTAACCTACGTGCTCTCATTGTTATGTTTACGGCTGCAATGCCCGTGCTAAACCACGGTAGCCTTTCATTTTCACTCTCTTTCCTGGTGAAGTGTAGCCAAACTTTGGAGCGAGTGGTTCTTGGTGTCTTTAGGAATCGTTAAAGGGATCGTTAAGGATTTTTCATTGTGATGTCGAGGCCTCAAAACACCAGGAACCGGTTCGGAATTGGAATCTGATTTCGATTCCCATCCCTATGTCTCGTTATGTTTTAGTCTCCCAACACACATTTTTAGCTCATTGACGTCATGAAAAAATGGTCCGTCGACAAAATGTTTTCGTTATCATCCTTCGTTGACGAAAACAATATGAACTATTTCTCGCAAAATAGCAACATTTTCCCAGAAAAATTAATATAGTCTTTCTTTTCTTTTATCTAAGCTTTGGGGGGAGAAAACACAACTTTTCACACATCCAATCCAAGTCAGCCCAGTTTCCAAACGAGTTCAGCCAAGTTGCCATCATTTTGCAACCTGACGTCAGACGGCAAGTTGCTTTTTTGGACTTCTCTGGCCCTTTTTTCTCACGCGCCCTGCGGCCAAGCGACCCCTTTTGACCCACTCCTCGTCTGTCGGCCCGCCGACCCGCCTTCACTTAACCTCGCAGCTAATTTGGCAGCCTATGTGAATTGAGTGAGCCGATCCAAAACATTTTTAAAAAATGTATGGCGAATATTAAAGCAGAGACTCACTGTGAGTCATTTCTAAACATTTATGGGATGTTGGCTCAGTACTTCACTGAAGAATTAAAGTGCATACGCCAGGAGAAAAAAAAGTCTTAAATAGGATTATTATGTGAATTAGAATCATATTTTGAGACGATTTGACTATATACAACAATTTAGCAAAGCGCAGATGATGAGAAATTAGTCTTTTAATCTGCTGGTTAGCCACGCCTGCCATTATAGGGCTCTAGCGTCCCCAACAGGTGGATGACGTCAGCGGAGTCATGATTTCATCTGATTTAGTATTCATCTGATTGAGGGGGAATTATTCACAATGAGGAAAACGCGATGAAGAGAGCCGCAAAATGTCATTGTTTAAGTCTCTCTACTCCAATATTTTTACAGGATATTCTTTTTATCCAAGTATTTTTCCCCAATAGCTACTGTAAACAAATGGCATGGTCATGACAAATAACAGTCTTTTGCTAAATGGAATATGAAATCATAAAAATGCATTTATTCAGGACGACATGGCAAAATTACTCCATAATCATCAAAACTGTCGACTTCACCTTTACTGTCGCACCTCCCGAACGATATTTTATGACATTTAAATCAGACATATGTCACTTCCCTTCCACAGCTTTGGAGAATGTAAACAAACCAAGAGGCGTGACAGCTAGCCGATATGCTAACCCAAACCGAGTGATGTTTCAAAGTCTTCGAAGCAGAAAATTACGCATAACTAGCCCGGATGTTTTGACATGACGACTGGGTTGTCAATTGTCTTCGCCGGAGAGCAATTTACAGCTCGATCCCCGGAGGAGGGCGGCTGCAGTTGTTGTGCAGCTAACGTGTAGCTAATGTGTATGAGGAGAGCTTTTTAAATGGTGTGGTCGTTTTGTGCGGAACGGCAAGTTTGACTAAATATTCAGAGATTTGAGGCAGCTGTTCTTTCTCAATGCTATAATGTCAGACAGTCCTCCGCAACAAATCCTCAGCAAAAAAAATGCTGTGATATCTTCCCAATTTTGTCAAACCTTGCACAATTCGATCACATTAGACAGCCATACTGAGCAGTTACCAAACACTAAAACATACTGTAGAAAGATTGTCCGCCCGATTGCCTGCCTGAGCGGTCCACTGTCCGACAAAGCCAAGGCAGCCCTGCCCTACAAATATTCAAAATGCTAATTGGTGCAATCCAACCATATGGTTTTGCGAGTGTGAATGGGAATGACTAATGAGGACTTCAATGCTCACAAAAGATATGCTGATTCGAGTCAGATGACCTTTCTCAGGATACAAAAGTGATTTGTTTCAGCTGATGCACCCTTGGTAGCTGTAGTGTTGGTTTTGTAATGGGTTATTGTACAGTGTCATTATAACAACAGTTAGATATATATATACAGTATATAGATAAGTTTGTGCTAAAGGCGAAAAAAAAAATAGCATTGTTTAAAAATAAAAAAAATTAGGGCTGTCAAAATTATCGCGTTAACGGACGGTAATTAATTTTTTTCATTAATCACGTTAAAATATTTGACCAATTAACACATGCCCCACTCAAACAGATTAGAATGACAGCAGTGTCATGTCCACTTGTTACTTGTGTTTTTTTGTCTCCCTCTGCTGGCGCTTTGGTGCGACTGATTTTATGGGTTTAAGCACCATTACATATTGATATCAACAATGGCGAGCTATTTTGTGATTGAAAATTATACAAATTTTATTAAAACAAAAACATTAAGAGGGGTTTTTATATAAAATTTCTATAACTTGTACTAACATTTATCTTTTGAGAACTACAAGTCTTTCTATCCATGGATCGCTTTAACAGAATGTTAATGTTAATGCCATCTTGTTGATTTATTGTTATAATAAACAAATACAGTACTTACTGTATGTACAGTATGTTGAATGTATACATCCGTCTTGTGTCTTATCTTTCCATTCCAACAATAATTTACAGAAAAAATATTTGAATTGCGATTAATTACAATTAATTTTTAAACTGTGACTGACTCGATTAAACATTTTAATCGTTTAACAGCCCTAAAAAAAAAATAAATAAAAAAAATAAGTACCGTACTGGCCCGAATATAAGACTGCTCTGATTATAAGACAACCCCCCCATTTTAAAGACTCAAGTTTGAAAAGAGACTTTTTGAACACCAAATTAATTCTTATACAGAAAATAATTACAGTACATCTGAAACAAATGATTATAACAATATATTTGAGCGAAAAAGCATGTCATTTCGCCTCATTCAAATCTTAATATCTGAACATTTAAATATGTAAACTAAAGTGCAATCACATTTGTAAATGAATGGCTTCTGGTTGTTGAAATGTAAATAAACATATTCTATTGTGCATATCTGTGTGTGTATATATATATATATATATATATACATATATATATATATATACATATATAGCGGGAGATCGACAGGCGAATCGGTGCGGCGTCTGCAGTAATGCGGACTCTGCACCGGTCCGTAGTGGTGAAGAAGGAGCTGAGCCGAAAGGCAAAGCTCTCGATTTACCAGTCGATCTACGTTCCTACCCTCACCTATGGTCACGAGCTTTGGGTCGTGACCGAAAGAACAAGATCCCGGATACAAGCGGCCGAAATGAGTTTCCTCCGCAGGGTGTCCGGGCTCTCCCGTAGAGATAGGGTGAGAAGCTCGGTCATCCGGGAGGGACTCGGCGTCGAGCCGCTACTCCTCCGCGTAGAGAGGAGCCAGCTGAGGTGGCTCGGGCATCTGGTTCGGATGCCTCCCGGACGCCTCCCTGGAGAGGTGTTCCGGGCATGTCCCACCGGCGGGAGGCCCCGGGGACGACCCAGGACACGCTGGAGGGACTATGTCTCTCGGCTGGCCTGGGAACGCCTTGGGATCCCGCCGGAGGAGCTGGTTGAAGTGGCTGGGGAGAGGGAAGTCTGGGCTTCCCTGTTAAAGCTGCTGCCCCCGCGACCCGACCCCGGAACAAGCGGAAGATAATGGATGGATGGATGGATATATACACAGTGCCTTGCAAAAGTATTCGGCCCCCTCGAATCTTGCAACCTTTCGCCACATTTCAGGCTTCAAACATAAACATATGAAATTTAATTTTTTTGTCAAGAATCAACAACAAGTGGGACACAATCGTGAAGTGGAACAACATTTATTGGATAATTTAAACTTTTTTAACAAATAAAAAACTGAAAAGTGGGGCGTGCAATATTATTCGGCCCCTTTACTTTCAGTGCCGCAAACTCACTCCAGAAGTTCAGTGAGGATCTCTGAATGATCCAATGTTGTCCTAAATGACCGATGATGATAAATAGAATCCACCTGTGTGTAATCAAGTCTCCGTATAAATGCACCTGCTCTGTGATAGTCTCAGGGTTCTGTTTAAAGTGCAGAGAGCATGATGAAAACCAAGGAACACACCAGGCAGGTCCGAGATACTGTTGTGGAGAAGTTACAAGCCGGATTTGGATACAAAAAGATTTCCCAAGCTTTAAACATCTCAAGGAGCACTGTGCAAGCCATCATATTGAAATGGAAGGAGCATCAGACCACTGAAAATCTACCAAGACCCGGCCGTCCTTCCAAATTTTCTTCTCAAACAAGGAGAAAACTGATCAGAGATGCAGCCAAGAGGCTCATTATCACTCTGGATGAACTGCAGAGATCTACAGCTGAGGTGGGAGAGTCTGTCCATAGGACAACAATCAGTCGTACACTGCACAAATCTGGCCTTTATGGAAGAGTGGCAAGAAGAAAGCCATTTCTCAAAGATATCCATAAAAAATCTCGTTTAAAGTTTGCCACAAGCCACCTGGGAGACACACCAAACATGTGGAAGAAGGTGCTCTGGTCAGATGAAACCAAAATTGAACTTTTTGGCCACAATGCAAAACGATATGTTTGGCGTAAAAGCAACACAGCTCATCACCCTGAACACACCATCCCCACTGTCAAACATGGTGGTGGCAGCATCATGGTTTGGGCCTGCTTTTCTTCAGCAGGGACAGGGAAGATGGTTAAAATTGACAGGAAGATGGATGCAGCCAAATACAGGAACATTCTGGAAGAAAACCTGTTGGTATCTGCACAAGACCTGAGACTGGGACGGAGATTTATCTTCCAACAGGACAATGATCCAAAACATAAAGCCAAATCTACAATGGAATGGTTCAAAAATAAACGTATCCAGGTGTTAGAATGGCCAAGTCAAAGTCCAGACCTGAATTCAATGGAGAATCTGTGGAAAGAGCTGAAGACTGCTGTTCACAAACACTCTCCATCCAACCTCACTGAGCTCGAGCTGTTTTGCAAGGAAGAATGTCAGTCTCTCGATGTGCAAAACTGATAGAAACATACCCCAAGCAACTTGCAGCTGTAATTGGAGCAAAAGGTGGCGCTACAAAGTATTAACGCAAGGGGGCCGAATAATATTGCACGCCCCACTTTTCAGTCTTTTATTTGTTAAAAAAGTTTAAATTATCCAATAAATGTTGTTCCACTTCACGATTGTGTCCCACTTGTTGTTGATTCTTGACGAAAAATTAAAATTTTATATCTTTATGTTTGAAGTCTGAAATGTGGCGAAAGGTTGCAAGGTTCAAGGGGGCCGAATACTTTTGCAAGGCACTGTATATATATACATATATATGTGAGTATATCTATTGTGATAAAACCACAAAATTGCAATAACTGCATAAACCATCAAAGTGATGTCTAACTAACTGTAGTCTTGAAACAAATCTGAATAAGGAAAAACATTACAATAAAATAATGCAAACTGGTTAAACTTGAGAGTAGCTGAGATCTGTCATGACAGAACATCGCTTCAATGATATCTGGCGCCATCTAGTGTCGTGAATGGGTTTAATGTCAAGACCGCGAATATAAGACGACCCCCACTTTTTTCAGTCTTATTTCAATGCAAAAAACACCGTCTTATATTTTCAGCGGTATTTTATGCTCCTGAATGAAATGCACCGCATGGATGTGTGTGGAAGCAATCGATATATTTACCATATTGGCCCAAATATAAGACGGCCCTGATTATACGACAACCCCCCCCCCCTTTTTCAAGACTCAAGTTTGAAAAAAAAAAAACTTTTTGAACACCAAATTAATTCTTATACAGAAAATAATTACAGTACATCTGAAACAAATGACATTGACATTTCTGTATCTGTACACGAGCTCTGTTTTCTTGTATTCTTCTATTTATTGGTGCTAAAATTAGGGTGAGCGTTATAAACGGGTACAATAATTTTCCCTAAATTTTACAAGTAAATTTGAGGTGCGCGTTATACATGGGTGCGCCTTATATTCGGGAAATTACGGTATGCCACAATGAAAAAAATGGCGTCGGTAAAAAAGTCACGGATATCTAACTCGTAATTATCGCTTAATTGTATTTTTTTTTTGTTACTGTCACATTTGTCTAATATGTTAGATGATAAATAATCGGTCCAAACAAAAATTGAAAACAAAATGTTTAAAAGGGTCAATACCATATTGGCCTGAACATAGAACGGCCCTGATTATAAGACCCCCCCCTTTTCAAGACTCAAGTTTTTAAAAAAGACCTTTTGAACACCAAATTAATTCTTATAAAGAAAATAATGACAGTACGTCTGAAACAAATTATTATAACAATATATTTGAGAGAAAAAGCATGTTATTTTGCCTCATTCAAATCTTAATATCTGAACATTTAAATATGTAAACCAGAGGTTGCGCTAGACTTTTTCGTTGTCTGTCATTTTGACTGACAGGGTCATAAAAATCCGGTTATAATCTATTTTTACCCGTCAATTAAATTTTTAAAATGATGATAATGACATTGTGGTGACCCTTTCTTTGGCATAATTCACCTTCCGTACTTGTGTGTCCATTTGGCCGAGCACGTTACCGGCTACGACAGTCACGTGACAGAGACACTTAAGAGCCCCGCGCGGTCCCCTCACTATCCACTCGCTCTCGCTATATGATTGGCCGAAGAGTCGAAATGCTCTCCCGTGAAATGCCCGTTTAAAAATGTTCCCGTTGTTACTTCTTGCACTCGCTTATAAGTGCCCATTTAAAAAGGAAACGCGATGGATGATACTACACACAGAGCGTATTATTAACAAATGTTAAAGTTGTATAATCATATAGCGAGAATAAGGAACGTGACTGACAAGCGCAGGCCCCCGCGAGTGGATAGTGAGGGGTCTAGGATAGTGCGCCTACAGCTAACAAGACTCTTAACACTGCATACCGCTTCAACATATTCAATAGTATTTAGTTTTCATTCATTTTAAATTAATATTCTGTCCGAACAAGCTTAACAGAGAATCCACACCGTGCCATCACACATCAAGCAGATGAATATGTAACTTTTTCTCCGCAGTGACAAAAACAGCTAACTGTGGCCCCAGTAGTTAGGTAGCCTACCATATGTAGCATATGGAACAATGAAATTAACAGTTCACCTGCTGTGGCCTGAACGTAGTCTCACACTTTCCTTCTGGTGCGCATGGACTTGAATTGCGTGCCTGCTTGTGCAGTCCCTGTTTTTTCACCTCTTTTATCAACACCATCGTCGTTTTGGGGCTTTTTGAAGAAACTTCGGACACTCAGTTGCCTTGACATTTTTCAGAATAAGGCCAACGACGTCATGCATCAAGAGAGACAATAGCTAATTAATAAGCTCACTCGCCACCCTGTGGTCTGGGGTGTGAATTGCAACCGGTCAAAATGACGGATGGATTTCAGTTTTTTCCGTCACCGTTCTAAAAAATCGGTCAACGACGGAAAATATTCGCTTAACGCGACCCCTGATGTAAACTAAAGTGCAGTCACATTCATAAATGAATGGCTTCTGGTGTTTGAAATGTAAATAAACCATAAAACAACAAAACTGCAATAACTGCATTAACCATCAAAGTGATGTCTAACTGTAACTGTAGTCTTGAAACAAATCTGAATAAGGAAAAACATTGCAACAAAATAATGCAAACTGGTTAAACTTGAGAGTAGCTGAAATCTGTCATGACAGAACATTGCTTCAATGATATCTGGCGCCATCTAGTGTCGTGAATGGGTATGATGTCTAGACCGAGAATGTAAGACTACCCCACTTTTTCAGTCTTATTTCAATGCAAAAATTATATTCGGGCCAATACGGTAGTTACTCTAAATCAGCGGTCTCAAACCGACTCCACAAAGGGCCGCAGTGGGTCCTGGTTTTTGTTCCAACAGATCCAGCACAAACAGTTCAACCAATGAGGTTTCTACTAACATAAGCAGCACCTGATTGCAATCAACTGATTACACTTGTAAGAAACCAGATTGGTGAAAAGGTATTTGTCTCGTTTGGTTGGAATGAAATCCAGTACCCCCTGCGGCCCTTTGAGGACCGGTTTGAGACCACTGCTCTAAATGTTCCTCATTCCTTGAGTATTCTTATCACTGGATAATTTTTTTACTGGTACTTGAGTAATATTATTTTGAAGTCACGCTAATCTTACTTTCGTAAATTTTTTTGCTACTCTTCCCACCCTGTGTAAATAACTAGTTAAAATACCATGTACAGCCAGTTACAGTATGTCAAAATTTGGAACTCGACCTTGATTTAGACTAGTAGTCATTTGAAAAATATGGCAAGAAACAAACTGGGATTGGAAAAAACATCATTTTGATGACATACCATAAAACCCCAAATGAAAGATCATGTTTTCAATTGCGCCTAATGAATCCGTCACGCCATCATTCTTCTTTATTTATTCCGCAACGTATCGAGTGTCCGACGGGAGCAGGTAAAAGACTTCATTGACTTTGCGTTCTTTTCCATAATTGATTGCGAAAAGTGTTGAATTTAAAAAAAGAAATAGTTTTGCATAATTGATTGGCCTCAACTTGTTCCTCCTCCGAGGGAATTTATTTTCTTCTTTTATTGCCGTATTGATGAGTTTATTGTTTTTCGCCACTCGCTTAAATTGTCGAGTCTGCTCAATTCAAAACGCTGTCCGGGCAATAATAACTGGCTCGTTGCTACACGCACGCAAATACATATTCCAAACGGGGACTTTCGCAGCCCTCCGCCAAAGATGAGTCTTGTTGACACGCTTAAATCGTCTTCTTAAGCTTTAAAACATTTCGGTGAAGTCGCCGCCAAAAAAGAAGATAACACGGCAGGCCTGTTTTGCGTGTGCGTGTGTGTGGAGAAAGTAGGGCGTCGCCCTCGCGTGATGGAGTGCTTCCTGATTGGACGTACACATGTCGTGAGGACAAAGTCATTAGACGTCCAGATGTTGCGTCAAGACGAACGATGCAAATAAATTTAGACTTTTTTCCTTGACCTGCGCACACTTGTGTTCAATGTGAGTCCACAACACACACACACACACACACCTGACCGAGGAGTCCTCATCAAGATGACTTTGTGATGATAGGAACTGCCATTGACAGTGCTCGACGTCCAATCCATTTGGACTGGGAGGAGCGAATGAAAATTCGTTCAATGGCACTGAAACATGATCATTCACTGCCATGTGAAAAAAGGTACAGTGGGGCAAATAAGTATTTAGTCAACCACTAATTGTGCAAGTTCTCCCACTTGAAAATATTAGTGAGGCCTGTAATTGTCAACATGGGTAAACCTCAACTATGAGAGTTAGAATGTGGAAAAAAAAAAAACAGAAAATCACATTATTTGATTTAAAAATATATATATATGCAAATCATGGTGAAAAATAAGTATTTGGTCAATACCAAAAATTCATGTCAATACTTTATTCTGTACCCTTTGTTGGCAAAACAGAGGCCAAACATTTTCTGTAACTCTTCACAAGCTTTTCACACACTGTTGTTGGTATTTTGGCCCATTCCTCCATGCAGATCTCCTCTAGAGCAGTGATTTTTTTTTGGTGCTGTCGTTGGGCAACATGGACTTTGAAAAAATTTGGACGTCCGTGGACGTCAATGGTATCAACTTAAATAGGCATCAATGGAATCCAAGTACACTGGCATCAATAAAATGAAAAAACATGATTAAATGCCATTGGAAATGAAGGGGAAGTTTTGGACGTCCATGGACGTCAATGGCATCACCCTCTATAAGTGTCAATGGAAGTGGGGAAGTTTGGGGGACACGTCCTTTTGATATCTGGTCATTTTCTGTTGATTTGGGGATTTTTTTTTTCCCCCATTGAAAATGAATGGGAAAAAATTTGGACGTCCATGGATGTCAATGGTATCGACTTACATAGGTGTCAATGGAATCCTAGTACATTGGCATCTATAGAATAAAAAAAAACATGATTAAATGCCGTTGGAAATTAATGGGAAGTTTTGGACGTAAATGGGATCACCCTCTATAAGTGTCAATGGAAGTGGGGAAGTTTGGGGGACTGGTTCTATAGATATCTGAGCATTTCCTGTTGATTTGGGGACATTGTTTTTTTGTTTTTTTTGCCATTGAAAATAAATGGGAAAAAATTTGGATGTCAATGGTATCAACTTAAATAGGCATCAATGGAATCCAAGTACACTGGCATCAATAGAATGACAAAACATGATTAAATACCATTGGCAATGAATGGGAAGTTTTGGACGTCAATGGCATCACCCTCTATAAGTGTCAATGGAAGTGGGGAAGTTTGGGGGACACGTCCTATTGATATCTGGTCATTTTCTGTTGATTTGGGGATTTTTTTTTTTTTCCCCATTAAAAATGAATGGGAACATTTTTGGCGTCCTTGGCTGGACGTCCATGGACGTCAATGGCATCACCCTCCATAAGCGTCAATGCAAACAGGAACATTTGGGGTACACATCCTGCTGAACCTGGATTGATATCTGGTCATTTCCTGTTGATTTGGGGACTTTTATTTATTTATTTTTTTTGCCATTGCAAATGAATGGGAAAAAATTTGGACGTCCATGGATGTCAATGGTATCGACTTACATAGGTGTCAATGGAATCCAAGTACATTGGCATCTATAGAATGAAAAAACATGATTAAATGCCATTGGAAATTAATGGGAAGTTTGGACGTCCGTGGACATCAATGGCATCACCCTCTATAAGTGTCAATGGAAGTGGGGAAGTTTGGGGGACTGGTTCTATAGATATCTGAGCATTTCCTGTTGATTTGGGGACATTGTTTTTTTTGCCATTGAAAATAAATAGGAAAAATTTGGACGTCAATGGTATCAACTTAAAGAGGCATCAATGGAATCCAAGTACACTGGCATCAATAGAATGACAAAACATGATTAAATGCCATTGAAAATGAATGGAAAATTTTGGACGTCCATGGACGTCAATGGGATCACCCTCTATAAGTGTCAATGGAAGTGGGGAAGTTTGGGGGACACGTCCTATTGATATCTGGTCATTTTCTGTTGATTTGGGGAAATTTAGTTTTTTTCCCCATTGAAAATGAATGGGAAAAATTTTGGCGTCCTTGACTGCCAATGGTATCGACTTACATAGGCGTCAATGGAATCCAAGTACAATGGCATCAATAGAATGAAAAAACATGATTAAATGCCATTGGAAATTAATGGGAAGTTTGGATGTCCATGTATATCAATGGCAGCACCCTCCGTAAGCGTCAATAGACTCGGGGACATTTGGGGTACTGGTTCAATAGATATCTGAGCATTTCCTGTTGATTTGGGGACATTGGTTTTTTTGTCATTGAAAATAAATGGGAAAAAATTTGGACGTCAATGGTATCAACTTAAAGAGGCATCAATGGAATCCAAGTACACTGGCATCAATAGAATGACAAAACATGATTAAATGCCATTGGAAATGAATGGGAAGTTTTGGACGTCCATGGACGTCAATGGGATCACCTTCTATAAGTGTCAATGGAAGTGGGGAAGTTTGGGGGACACGTCCTATTGATATCTGGTCATTTTCTGTTGATTTGGGGAAATTTTGTTTTTTTCCCCATTGAAAATGAATGGGAAAAATTTTGGCGTCCTTGACTGCCAATGGTATCGACTTACATAGGCGTCAATGGAATCCAAGTACAATGGCATCAATAGAATGAAAAAACATGATTAAATGCCATTGGAAATTAATGGGAAGTTTGGATGTCCATGTATATCAATGGCAGCACCCTCCGTAAGCGTCAATAGACTCGGGGACATTTGGGGTACTGGTTCTATAGATATCTGAGCATTTCCTGTTGATTTGGGGACATTGTTTTTTTTGTCATTGAAAATAAATGGGAAAAAATTTGGACGTCAATGGTATCAACTTAAAGAGGCATCAATGGAATCCAAGTACACTGGCATCAATAGAATGACAAAACATGATTAAATGCCATTGGAAATGAATGGGAAGTTTTGGACGTCCATGGACGTCAATGGGATCAGCTTCTATAAGTGTCAATGGAAGTGGGGAAGTTTGGGGGACACGTCCTATTGATATCTGGTCATTTTCTGTTGATTTGAGGAAATTTTGTTTTTTTCCCCATTGAAAATGAATGGGAAAAATTTTGGCGACCTTGGCTGTCAATGGCATCGACTTCCATAGGCGTCAATGGAAGTTCTTGGTGACTCAAAGACTCAGATTGAGTGCAACACTGGGCCAACATTTTAAAAATGTTAAGTATAACACATGTTGATGAATATTATTTTTCAAGAAAAGCATTTTAGATTTGGATAACTATTGCATAAACTTGAACAAAAGAAAGCATTTTAATTGTCGATAAACATGCTCGCAAAGCAATGAAGTATGAATAGCAAATGCTAAAAAAAAATGACTTAGCCCAATGTAACTCAAATACAAAACAGTTTTGAATGCAAATTGGCCGAACCCACTTGTATGCGCATAGACCGATTTGTGTTGATGTGCATCGCTGGAAATGAGAGCGCTTCCATCTCGCCATCTTTTCCTCCCTCCTTCCCCGCTCGCTCGTCCGCTCGCTATCTCTCCGCGCGTCCAATCACACGGCAGTCAGTCCCTCTCAATAAAACAAATTAACTGATTAGACGTTTTAATCTCACTTGTCTTTGACCTTGTAGAATATATTATAGTGTCTGACAGCGGCAGGCAGGCAGCTGCTTTGCTTGAATTCAACTTTTCTCTTTTTAAACGGGCACAGACAAGGCTGACTAACAGGTTGACGATGGATAAAACAAGGCCAGAAAATGGACACAATGGTGGCATAGTGGTGTCAACAATAATCCATGCGGCGATGCATCCCGAGGCGGGGCATGGACGATTCGATTCGATGCGGGCAACAAGCCGAATCGATTCAGCGCATTTTAAAATATATGCCGTAATTTTCGCACTATAAGGCGCACCTGACTATAAGCCGCAACCCACCAAATGTGACACAAAAACGGCATTTGTTCATAGATGAGCCGCACTGGACTATAGGCCGCAGCTGTCCTCACTGTATTATGGGATATTTACACCATAAGATATTAACCGATAACACTTCATTGGACTGCAGGATCATCAGAAGACCAGATGAACCACCATGAAGCTTTGAACCAATTGGCTGCTAAGCTTCATTGCTTCAAGAAGCTTCATTTGGCCATCACTGCTCCCTTTGGGGAGACAGTCAATCTCTTCTGCAACCTGCTGTCAACACTGTTGTTGTCCAACATGCCTCCTAGCATGCATTGCAGCGCAACAGATGTAAATAATAATCAAAATTCATTGTTCTGTGCTAATTATTTATTAATTTATTATTCCAGTTGCTTATTTGGCAACACTTTGACAGTGGCGCCATGAGACTGTCATTATGACATGACACTGTCATGGGCATTAATGAATGCTTATAATAGATGTCATTTTTGAATGGATGTAAAAGATCCGAGCTGGACATAAATGGAGTTAGTAACATAATTTGCCAGATGACACTTAATGACATCTGTCGTAAGCATTTAGTAATGCCCATGATAGTGTCATGTCATAATTATGACTGTCTTATGAGACTGCTGTCAAATAAAGTGTTACCAAAAACCATAACAAGCAATTAATGAAACAACTGGAACAGTAACTGAATAAATAATTAGCACAGGACATGAATTTAATCTAACCCTAAACCCTACCTATCTATAGTGCTGCAATGCATGCTAGGAGGCATGTGCTGCCTATTAAACCCCCCCGCCCCGCCCCAAAAAATCAACAAATAAGCCGCACTGGACTATAAACCGCAGGATTCAAAATGAGGGAAAATAGTAGCGGCTTAACATCCGAAAATTACGGTAAATGCGTTCAAAAATCTTCCCTGCGCAATTCCGGTGATGCAACGGATTTGATTTCCCCATTTGTATTATTGTTCTCATGTTTGATTTTTTACACACCTCATAACTCTGGTCAGGTTTCCCACCAACCTCGTAGAAGCCAAAATGTCTGCTTTCAATAGCTTAGGTGCATCAATAATCTTTCTCGCTCCCTCTTTCTCCGCTTCAGCCATTGTTATGTTATGTCCTATCTCTTAGAGGTTAGATCTTGTGCCCGAACCCGACCCGAGCCCAAAATGTTAAGCATTCACGTTCGGGTCAGGCCCCTGCGCCGGACTAATGAATTATAAAAAAAAAAAAAAAACCACATGGCCCACGTTTTTTTTTTTTATATTAAACTTTCCCAGCGTTATTTTGTTGTGTAAATGCTTTTATAGTGATCATAAAAAAATGTAGACTATTTAAACATTAAGAAAACTTGCGTTTTTTTTCTGCCAACTGAGAATTCGTTACGAAAGACACTTTTATTTATGCACACAAAGGCAACACAAATGTGATCCTTTTGAATCTTCTCCTCTGTGTGTCTGCAAAACCGCATGTTTTTTTTTTTTTTTATATATCAAACTTTCCCGTCGTTATTCGGTTGTGTAAATGCTTTTATAATGATCATAAAAATATGTAGACTATTTAAATATTAAGAAAACTTGCATTTTTTTTTCTGCCAACTGAGAATTCGTTACGAAAGACACTTTTATCTATGCACACAAAGGCAACACAAATGTGATCCTTTTGAATCTTCTCCTCTGTGTGTCTGCAAAATTGCATGTTTTTTTTTTTATATTAAACTTTCCCGGCGTTATTTTCTTGTGTACATGCTTTTATAATGATAATAAAAATATGTAGACTATTTAAATATTAAGAAAACTTGCGGTTTTTTTTCTGCCAACTGAGAATTCGTTACGAAAGACACTTTTATTAACTCATTTGCTCCCGGAACCGTATAAATACGTTTTATTTTTAAATGCTCAACTGTCCCACAACCGTATTTATACGTCTTTTGCGTTTTTTTTTTATTTATTTTTTTATAAGAAGCATATATAGCTTCCGCTGTATCTGAGAAACAAAGAAAAACGCTCCAAACCAATTTTAAAGCAATAAAACTGGCCACTGGAGGGCAGTAGTGCATTTTGGAAGACTAGACAAGCCGATTCAACAGCAGTGAACGGCCGGCCAGCATTGTCAAAGCGCTGGCGGATTGAGCCCAGGCGGCGCTCCGACCGGACAAAACAACGAGAGGACGCCTGGGACACCAGGCGCTGGACGATCGTGCAAAACGAGTGAAACCCCCCGTGGAGCGGCTCGCCTAGCAGACCCCGCAGAAATGCAAAAATAATCCATCTTTGTGAGACAGACAACGATGAGGGAAAAGTTTACACAGCTGACGTGGCGACAACGGCGTCATCTCGGCGACAAACCGTCATCTCTCAGTCGTTGTGTGTGAATAAATTGTTACTATTCTATCTAAAGCTCTATTTGTCTGGTTGTTCATAGTATTTTGTAAAAGGAAAACATTATTCAGATGTTTGGGATGTAACTAATGCAAAAAATAGCTTTGTTAAAGTCAAAGTTATGTTTGAAATGTATGCGTTTACAATAAGCTCATTTTCTCCGTTTTTTCATCAGAAATTGGAAAATTGCTCAAACTAAGCTATTTTCTAATGCTGATTTCTAAAGAATGGAAAAAGATACGAACTTACTTTTTTTTCTGCTGAAAGAAGAGAGTCCAATCTTTCTTTTGGTGGGTTCAAAGTTTATATAGCAATAGAACAGAATTTTCTGTGGGCCTTGCAAAATCAGTCAAAATCCAGAAAAAACGGCCGGGAGCGAAGGGCCTTGCTCTGGTGAAAATGGCTGGGAGTGAAAGAGTTAATGCACACAAAGGCAACACAAATGTGATCCTTTTGAATCTTCTCCTCTGTGTGTCTGCAAAACCGCATGTTTTTTTTTTGTTTTGTTTTTTTTTAATATTAAACTTTCCCGGCATTATTTTGTTGTGTAAATGCTTTTATAATGATCATAAAAATATGTAGACTATTTAAACATTAAGAAAACATGCGTTTTTTTCTGCCAACTGAGAATTCGTTACGAAGGACACTTTTATTTATGCACACAAAGGCAACAGAAATGTGATTCTTTTAAATCTCCTCTGTGTGTGCAAAACCCAAGGTTTTTTTTTTTTTATATATATATTACTTTCCCAGCGTTATTTCGTTGTGTAAATGCTTTTATAATGACCATAGAAATGTAGACTATTTAAACATTAAGAAAACTTGCGTTTTTTCTGCCAACTCGAAGAAATGAAAATAAATTTCTGCTGCTGCGTTTTTGTTTTTTTTTCCGCGTCACTCCAAAAAAAAAAAAAAAAATTGTGTTTTTTGGGCTGCGGCTGCAAATCTAGTTGATTGATCAAGCTTGGGCCGGGTCGGGCTTCAATACCAGCGGGCCGTGTCGGGTCGAGCTGGATTTTTTAGGCCTGATCTAACCTCTACTATCTCTCTGCTCTCTCGATTGCAAAAATTGACATTTCCTTATGTTGAAACAGATTGTTATGGCTGCTAAAATGCTGCTGCACTTTATTTTAATTCATCATTTTTATTGTTATTTGGTAGTTAGTGATTGCATTACTAAGTTGATTGCACATATATAGTGGGCTAGGCCTACATTTTACTTTTGTTCTACATTGCAATTTACACAAAAGAGTCAATTAAAAGTTTAATGTCTGACTGCTTGTGTTGCCTCATGATTCACGAAAAATATGATTTGCTTCAGAATTTTAATCTATCCCAGGCTTTAATGCATCGTGATGCATTGCCGAATCGAACCGAATCGAATCGTGACCCTCTAAATCGAATCGTGGCCTTCCGAATCGTAATCGAATCGAATCGTGAGGGCAGTGCCGATGCTCACCTCTATTGAACACCTATACTAATGATTAATATGTTGCTGCTATCGTTTGCTAGTTGTATTTTTTAGGGTTGTTCCAATCATGTTTTTTTGCTCCCGATCGTTTTAGTTTGAGTATCTGCCAATCCCGATATTTCCCGATTCGATTGCTTTTTTTTTTGCACCCGATTCAATTCCAATCATTCCCGATAATTTTTCCCGATCATATACATTTTGGCAATGCATTAAGAAAAAAATGAATAAAACTCGGACGAATATATACATTCAACTACTGTATTTGTTTATTATGACAATAAATCCTCAAGATGGCATTTACATTATTAACATTCTTTCTGTGAGAGGGATCCACGGATAGAAAGACTTGTAATTCTTAAAGGATAGATGTGACTTTGTATATTGTGACTAAATACTGCCATCTAGTGTATTTGTTGAGCTTTCAGTGAATGATGCTGTAGCCATGCCCAAATGCATAATGGGAAGTGCAACCATGACTCTACGTAGTGCTACCAATTGATATATCTTCTCTGCGTTGGGAAATAACACAAGGTGTTAAGAAAAGATCAATTACTACCTTTCTTCCCCACATTGCTTCCTACAATATTTCAAATGGTAGGGAGAGGGATTGTAAGTTTTTAGCCATTTAAAAAAAGGCTCCAAAGGCTGCCAAAATTCACTCTACTCATTTTACGCTGCCTTTTAGCTCTCTTTATAGGTAAAATGGCGCCATTACAGATTGACGACAATGCGTGAGTGGGTCGTGCAGTGCATGCATTAATTGTGTTTTATATTATAAAATTTATTACCGCCGTTATCGGGATAAATTTGATAACCCTACCTTAAGCCTAAACTAAAGACTCTGGATGAGTGTAACTTATTATGTGTGTAACGTTAAATAAAATCTGAAAACAATTTGATTAAAAAAAAAATATATATATATATATATATATTAAAAAAAAGGCATGTCCGATATTTTTTGCCGATTCCGATACTTTGAAAATGACGTGATCGGACATCTCTAGTATTTTTGGTTGACACCATGCAGGGAGCCTGATGACCAAGAAGAAATATGAGGGGGGTGGAGTCAGAAAGGTAAGTGATTGGAAGGGGTGATGTGTACACAAATTAGCCATGTGAGTGTGGATATGTTGGTATCCTAGTCTATGCCGCCTAATCGCTAATCCTGACACCGAGTTTTTCTACTTGAGTGTGTCTAATTGGACCTAGTCATGCGTGAATCCCATCGGGCATGTGATTGTCCTGCAGACGAGTGGAAATGTCGCGTGGGAGCCGCCCCAGGGCCACGTCCCTTACCCAGTCAATCGGGTGGGCAAACCAGCGCAGCCAATCCCTCCCCCCGCAGCGCCAGCAAAGAGGTCGCCGTCATCCCCCCGAGTTCCAGACTCAAAGATTATTTGTCATTGACACAAGTTCTCACAAGATGACAACAGATGCAATGAAATTCTGTTCGATGAGTGAGCAGACTTTGTTCCGCGCCACCACTTCTCTCTCTTCTTCAGAAATTACAGAGCAAGTTACAAGTAGACACACATATATCATACAACATAGCAGGGGTATGACGCGACGCACAGGTCATGTGCATGGATTTTTTTATACGAAAAATAAGAACTACCAGTCATGGCTGGAGGAAGGGGGGATCAGTGATAGTAAGAAAAAGGCGGTGGCGGACTGGAGGGGAGGGAGGTTGTGTGTAAGTGTATGTATGCACAAGTGTATCAGTATACGCACGTGTCTCTAGACAAAATAAGCATCGCAGGGCACTGCGACCGCGCTTGGGAAGAGATCAAGGGCAAGAGATAGGGCCATCTGCGCGGCTCTCTACAGGAGAAGGGAGGGATGCGGTAAGGATGTTTCGGAAAGTAAAATTATAATCAAATTACCCCAAATAATTTATTTAAAATTACTCAAATACGGTTGGTCTTCAGTCAAATTTGCGCTCCTCATGGCGCAGGCAAGACCCCAGGTCCCTTAAGTCATTGCCAATAGTCACGGTCTGCTTTGACAGTTCCGTCACCTGGCGCAAGGTAGCATCCACTTTTCTCAATCCATCTTTGGACCGAACCGTGACTCCATGGAGCCAGTTCTCGTTCCGAGCCACGACGCAGTCCTCCTTGGATCGCACAGTTTGATCTGTGGTCAAATTGTTGATTTCCTTGTAAACTGCCGTCTTGGAAACTTTCCGGTAGAGCAGGGCGCCTCCTAAGCCAAGCAGAAGGAAACCCACAACCGTTACGCCAAACAGCCAAATATCCTCGATATCTTCCACAGATAGGACAGTCAGACACGCTGGCTTCCAGTGATCCCATGAATCTCTCACATATCCAGCGGTGAAGGTCCCATCTGGGCAAGACGGCTCTCCTGGTGCATTGTTGAAAAAATCTTGTCTATTGCGCTGAGAGACCAACTTATCAGATCCATGTTTGTTTATGGATCTCTCATTTCGTTTCGTATGAGAGACCAGCACAGTTGATCCACAGAGGAAATACAAAAAAAGCAGACAGACTAGACTTACGAAGATAGCAGCAAGCAGGAGCAGGGAGGAAACACGTCCGCCACCGTCGAAGGCAGGAAGAAGAAAGAACAAATGTTCATTAGGCGTCTAGCGCCGTCAACGGTTAATCAGAGAAACTATTCTAGTGGAAGATTTTGGTAGCAACCTGTTAGTTCCTTTATTTTTTTTGTAAAAACAGTGACTCATTTTTTAAACAATCGCTATATTGTTCCATGTCAATAGCATATCGATAACCTTTTACCATACAAAGTATTACAATATATCACCATTTGGATATTTTATCACACACTTACTGCACATCATTCAATTTGTCAACTGCCTTCTGTGGAGGCCGTCGTCATGGCGACGGCCCGCCTTTAAGTCATATGTATCTATATCATTATTTCTGTTTGATTACGCAAAGGTCAGGAGGAGACAGTCTAATAAGTCAGCGGGCTGTTTGCTGCTTTTCCCACCCCGGGAAGGTTTTATCACTGCCACAAGATGGCGCCGATGCAGAAATACTTTAAAGACTCCTGAAATCAGCATTAAATAAAGCAAAAATGATCACAAGATATGAGAGAAGGAACAAAAAGGAGGATATGTTGCAAACCTCAAATGGAAGTTTTGATTGACAGATGATCATTCATGCAAAATTGAAGAAAAATCATTTTTAGTTGTCTTTTTTGTTAGCCAACTGTTTGTTTGTTTTCTCTCTCTCTCTCTCTCTTTTTCTTTTTTTTCCTTTCCATTTTTCATTCTCTTGCATTTAGAGCTCAAGTCCCAAAAGGCCTTCATGTGGTGAGCAAGGACTAATAGCACCCCCTGCTGCTGTAAATATGGTACTTCAGTAGTTATACTTGGTACTTTTATGACCAAAAAACGGACTGATGCTGAGTGACTACAGTAGACAACAATTCAAAAGTTGACACTGACGACCTTTAACCCTTCATAGAGCGACTATTTTGGTCATTTGCAAAAAAATATATATATATATTTAATAATAATAGCAATAAAAATTATTACATGTTTAGTTTGAATTATTATCCATTATTGTATTTTTTTTCTCAGGATAATTCATGAATGAACGTTAACACTTTTATGCGTGAATTATGAGGGAACATTTTTTACCCTGAGGGCACTCATTTGATTGGCTGCCATTGACAGCACTAGACGTCCCATCCATTTGGACTGGATTGGATGTCTAGCAACGTCAAAGATGGAGAGACAGCGAAATCCAAAAGTGGTATTTGCCACGTTGCAAAATGGATTTTGCCATGTGGATTTTAATTTTGCCATGTGGCACTTTTTCCATGTTGCAAAATTGATTTTGCCATGTTGCATTTATTTATTTTTATTTATTTTTTGCCATGTGGCAAAATGGATTTTGACATGTGGTTTTATTTTCGCCATATGGCAAAATGGATTTTGCCATGTGGCTTTTTTTTTTTTTGCCATGTGGCATTTTTTTACCATGTAGCAAAAGTGATTTTGCCATGTGTCATGTTTTTTCCATGTGGCAAAATTGATTTTGACATGTGGCATTTTTTTTGCCATGTGGCATTATTTTTGCCATGTGGCATTTTTTCTTTTCCAGTCGGCATTTTTTTCCCATGTGGCAAAATAGATTTTGCCATGTGGCATTTTTTTTTGCCATGTGGCATTTTTTCTTTGCCATTTGGCAAAATGGATTTTGCCATATGGCATTTTTGTTTTATGCCATGTAGCATTTTTTCTTTTTTTTTTGCCATGTGGCAAAATAGATTTTGACATGTGGCATTTTTTTGCCATTTGGCAAAATGGATTTTGCCATGTGGTGTTTTTTTTGCCATGTAGCATTTTTTCTTTGCCATTTGGCAAAATGAATTTTGCCATGTGGCGTTTTTTTTTTTTTTTTTTGTCATGTGGCATTTTTTTTGCCATGTGGCAAAATAGATTTTGACATCTGGCATTTTTTTCACCATATGGCAAAATAGATTTTGCCATGTGGTATTTTTTGCCATGCGGCATTTTTTCTTTGCCATTTGGCAAAATGGATTTTGCCATGTGACTTTTTTTTTTTTTTTTGCCATGTGGCATTTTTTTTGCCATTTGGCAAAATGGATTTTGACATGTGGAATTTTTTGTTTGCCATGTGTCATGTTTTTTTTTCCATGTGGCAAAATTGATTTCGCCATGTGGCATTTTTTTTCTTTCACCATATGGCAAAATGGATTTTGCCATGTGGCATTTTTTGCCATGCAGCATTTTTTTCTTTGCCATTTGGCAAAGTAGATTATGTTATGTGGCATTTTTTTTTTTTTTTTTTTTTGCCATGTGGCACTTTTTTTCCCATGAGGCAAAATTAATTTTGCCATGTGGCATTTTTTCTTTGACATGTGGCAAAATTGATTTTGCCATGTGTCATGTTTTTTTTTCCATGTGGCAAAATTGATTTGGCCATGTGGCATTTTTTTCTTTGCCATGTGGCAAAATGGATTTTGCCACGTGGCATTTTTTTTTTTTTTTTTTTTTTGCCATGTGGCATTTTTTCTTTTTCTGCAGGCAACCACCAGTCAAGCAAAGGGGCGGTGGGTATGTATTAGACATTTATTAGCACTTTAAATATTTTAACACTTTAAACACTACATTGCAGCTTCGAGCATCATCTTACCTCTCTGGTTGACCCTCCTCTCGCCTAACCACGCCCCATTTACAAGCGCAAACCGGGCCCCCTAGAGGCTTAGGCCCTGAGCCGCCACGACTCCAGCACTCTGTTAAGCTCCGCCCCTGATATTAGGCCAAAAAGATACACAAAAGCCATCAAATTCCAATTAGAAAAAAAAATGAAACATTACCCACCCATAGAGCATGAGTGCCCTCTTGTGGTGAAACATATTTCGTACTGTGAAATAAAAACTGATCATATCTCCGGTTTTCAAAAAAATAAAAACTGAGCGAGAGGTTAAAATCCACGCTTTCAAGTCATGTTGGCGGCCGCGCTCCATGTCAATTAGTTTATTTTTTACGGCACGTGGTTGACCAGGCCGACGTCATTATTGGACTTCCGACTGCAAGATTTTGTGGGGTCATGTGACTGTAATCGGATTGGTATCGTGGAATCGTGTGATTAGTGTTGCGGCATTTCGCTGGTGAAACTGCTAGTTGTTTTGTTACAGGATTGGACGTTTCTCACCGTCAATGGCGGCCAATGAGTTCATCTAACTTTGTCCGGCTAATCGATACGGGCTGACAATGAATGAGCGCATGCAGAAATTCACAGAGTGACTTGACAAGAGACTTTGTCAAAGTTGAACTTGATCCTTTTGTCTTTGAGAGAATATCAAATATTCATAATCATCAGCGGGGAGGGAATCAAGCAGATTGAATTATTAATAGCCTGTGTATTCAAGGCATCGCTTGTAAATATTTCCTGACACTTGCCACTCTGACAAACTATTCATAACCTACATTCGGCTTTGTTATTATTCACTCGTTGCCTGCCGTCGACGGCGATGCGAGTCCAAATTAGAAGTGGGAGACCCGACGGATCGGACAAATTACCAAAAGAATTGACACTGAATCATCAGAAAGTGACCCAAAAACAACAGTAAGTGACATTAAATAAAGAGGAAGTGATCTGGAAATGCCCCAAAAACAACAGGAAACGATCTAAAATGTTCAGGAAGTGAACCCAGAGTGCTTAAAAATTTACTGAAGGTCACCCATAACCAACAGGACACGATCTGTAGGGATAAAATTTAAAAAAAAAAAAAAAAAAAAGTGACCTTAAATCATCAGAAAATGAACCAAAGCAAACAGTAAGTGAAGCGAAATCAACAGGAAGTGACCCGGATATGCTCTAAAATGTGGTGGGGGTCCTAGTGATGAGGCGGGCGGCTCAGTTTTGGAGGAGCTGCAGTCTCTGGAGGGACTTATTTGGGAGATCGGAAAATTGGCCTACTTCCACCTTCACAGTATTTCTCGCCTCCTCCCTTCTCTCACCCGCTGTTCTTGTCTGTAGTCTAGTCACTTCCCAGCTCGATTACTGTAACTTAGAGGTTAGATCTTGTGCCCGAACCCGACAGGTCGGGTCGGGCCCAAAATGTTAAGCATTCACGCCGGGCCGCCGGGCCGGACTAATAAATTATAAAATAAATAAATAAATAAATAAAATTTAAAAAATGGAGAGCAGGCACTCTGTATTGCTGTTCCCTCTCCTTGTCAGAGGCGCGTCCATGTGAGAAAAATATCCCACACACTCAGAAATATATTTAACAAACTTTCTCAGCGTTATTTCGTTGTGTAAATGCTTTTATAATTCTCATAAAAATATGTAGACTATTTAGATAGAGTAAACTTGCATTTTTTTTTCTGACAACTGTGAATTCGTTACGAAAAACACTTATTAATGCACACAAAGGCAACACAAATGTGATCCTTTTGAATCTTCTCCTCTGTGTATCTGCAAAACCGCATTTTTTTTTTTAAATATTTAACTTTCCCAGCGTTATTTCGTTGTGTAAATGTTTTTATAATGATCATAAAAATATGTAGACTATTTAAACATTAAGAAAACTTGCGTTTTTTCTGCCAACTTGAAGAAATGAAAATAAATTGCTGCGTTTTTTTTTTTCCGTGTCACTCCAACAAATTAAAAAAAAAAGGGGGAAAAAATCGGGTTTTTCGGGCTTGGGCCTGCAAATCTAGTTAATTGATCGGGTTCGGGTCGGGCCTCAATACCAGCGGGCCGTGTCGGGTCGGGCTGGATTTTTTAGGCCCGAACTAGGCTCTACTGTAACTCACTGCTCTTCGGTCTGTTTCAAAGCCTTTTTCCAGCTTTCAAAATGCAGTCAGTACAAGGGGTTAAGACTAAGGAGAACGCACGGGGTTTGGCCTTTTGGCTGGGTTGTCGGGGTCTCCAACGGCCCGGGTTGTTGGATCTGCGCTGGCAGTTCGGCTGACTTGATTGCGGCAATCTGGCTAAGATTCCTTCAGAAGTGACCTAGGAATGCCTCAAAATGTGCTGGAAGTCACCCAAGTGTCCCAAGTCACCCAAAATCCACAGCAAGTGACCTATAAGTACCAAAAATGATTGGACGTCTAGCACCGTCAATGCCGGTTGATGAGTTCAATGAGTGCCCAGTAAAGGGTTAAGCGCTTGTCTCTTCCAGAAAGGCGGATCAATAAACAGTCAGATCCATATTTACATGAAAAAGAAGGGGGGAGGGGTGCCTTCATCTCCCTCCAGTCACATGTCATTACACACCATAAATAGACAGAATGAAAGCAGCCAATGAAGATGCTAATGTGACTTTAGCATTGTTAGCACACGTTTGTCACGATCACACAGCGTTACAATATGGCCGGGGCGCATTCGAGCGTTAATTTCATTTCAAACAATCTAGAGCATTATGGGTATATATGTGTGGAAATGGGGGGGGGGGCCTCCAGGGTCAGCGGTCGTCCACCCCGGCTAACACACAAATGCGTACGCGTCAGGGGGGTTGTGACGGGCAGGCGATGATCCAAGACATCATTAAGCGCGCCGCTCAATTGCCATCTCTAGCGCCATGGCAACAGGCTGAGTGAGGAGAGCACATCAAAACAATAAGAGGCGAGCGGGGGCGGGGCAGAACGATCGCCATTGATCGACGGACGCTTTGAGGGTCAATGTTAGAGGGGTGAGCGTGTTATTTTTTTAATGGCCATCCTGGAGTTCCTGCAGCCATCCAGTTCACTTCCTGTTCATTGGTTACATCCTGTTGATTTAGGGTCACTTTCTGATGATTTGGAGTAACTTCCTTGTTATTTTCTTGTACTTGGAGGTCACTTCCTGTTGATTTTGGGAGACTTCCGGTACATTTTTAGTCATTCCTGGTTCACTTCCTCTTCATTTCAGATCCTCTCCTGTTGATTTTGGGGTATTTGCAGGCAGGGCCCAGCCCATACGCAGACTATGCAGCTGCATAGGGCCCCTGACCACTAGGGGGCCCCCAATCTGGCAATTTAATTTATATTCTATTTTGTTTACTACAGTTTGCTTTATTTGACTTTTGTGAGTTTTGATACATGATTACAAGCTTAAAAAAAATAAAAGTTCTTCCTTAACTTCTTTCTTTCCTCTTTTAGAAAAAGTTTTGGCGCTATCTACTGTAAGTACTGACAATCATTTGGGGGGAGAAGTTTGAAGTAGGCAGTGCAACAAAATCTGATTAATATACAAAATGTGGACGTATGGATTTGATTGCATTAATGAGTTTCACAGTACACTGTGACAAAATGGTGGGCCAAAAATATGGGCCCCTTTGCATTATTTTGCTTAGGGCCCCCAAATGGCCTGGGCCGGTCCTGTTTGCAGGTCACCTACTGTTGATTTAGGGTCAATTTCTAATGATTCAGGGTCACGTCCTTGTTACTTTTTGGTACTTAGAGATCACTTCTTGTTGATTTTGGGTGATTTTCAGTACATTTTGAGGCATTCCAGGTTCACTTCCTGAACATTTTTTTAAAAATCATTTCCAAATAGTAAAATTGTAGTTTTTTTTTTTTTTTTTAATGGGATTTCTTTGGCACGCCGCAATGTTCAAATATCGAAATGACCGGAATTTTTGCGGGACGCATGGACTTTTTTGAACGACCCTAAAAAAATTTCCGTTCACCCGTAAACTTCGATTTTTTTTACCGATTTTTCGAAAGAAAAACACATTATCAAAATGTGTTAGTCCTACAATTTTTGATCAAATCTCATAATTCGGACATAAAAAATTCCGGGATGTTGAGGAGCATAAAATTTGTATACAGAAAAAAATTACTGTTCTCCGGAAATTTGCCAAAAACTTTCCCATTCATTTTTAATGGGATGAAACTATTAAATTTCCTATTCACTTCCAATGGAATTTACATTGCAGTGATGCCATTGACGGCCATGTATGTCGGATCTATTGATGCCAATCTACTTGGATTTCATTGACGCATATGTAAGTCGATGTCATTGACGGCCATGGACGTCCAAATTTCCCAATCATTTCCAAAGGCATTAACATTGCATTGAGGCCAATTTAGACAGATGCAATTGACGACCATATATATGAATTCTATTGATGCCAATGTATTTGGATTCCATTGACGCAAATGTAAGTCGATGCCATTGATGGCCATGGATGTCCAAATTTTCCATTCATTTTCAATAGCAAAAAAACAGATGTCCCCAAATCAACAGGAAATGACCAGATATCAATAGGACGTCCTCCAAATGACCTGATGTGACTAGGACACGCCCCCAAATGTCTCCTATGATCTGACATGCTCAGGACACGCCCCCCCTAAATGTCCCCAAAAGACCTGATATGCCCAGAACACCTCTCCCAAGTGTCCCCAAATGACCTGAAATGACCAGGACACCCCCCGAAAATGTCCCCAAATAAACAGGAAGTGACCCGATATTGTCCCCAAAATGTCCACAAATCAACCTGGGTGGAGGCTAAGGTCTGTATATCCACCAGCAAAGCCGCAGAGTAATTTCTCTAGGAATTGTAGTTTATAGTTTTCTATTGATTTTGTGGCATATCTGGGTCACTTCCTGTTCAGTGGTTACATCCTGTTAAATTTGGGGCATTTACGGATTTAAGGAGCAGCCCTCTGCTGGTTTAAATCATATTTATCTAATAGGTACCAGTTTGTCAATGTAAACCAGCAATCATCACCATACTCTAGAGTTAGTTATGGTGTGCCGCAAGGATCGGTCCTCGGGCCCATCTTGTTTACGCTGTATATGCTTCCTCTTGGTAATATCATCAGAAAATATAGCATTAACTTTAATTGTTATGCTGACGACACACAACGGTATTTATCAATTAAACCTGAGCAGTTCAGGCAACTGGACAAACTAAGCACCTGCGTCCGAGATATAAATACCTGGATGAGCACTAACTATCTTCTACTAAATCCTGAAAAGACAGAAGTCCTTATAATAGGCCCGAAAAGTGTGAGAGACTCTTTAGCTGCCCAGATAGTCACTCTGGACAATGTAAGTGTAGCCTCCAGCACCACAGTTAAAAACCAAGGAGTTTTATTCGACTCCGACTTATAGTTTGAAGCTCACATTAAACAAACCTGCAGAACGGCCTTCTTTCACCTGCGCAACATAGCCAAAATTAGAAATATTCTATCTAAAAGCGATGCAGAAAAATTAATTTACGCGTTCATTACATCGAGATTGGATTACTGTAACTCCCTATGTGCAGCTTGTCCTAAAAGTTCTCTAAAAGGTCTTCAACTTGTCCAAAACGCAGCAGCAAGACTTTTAACAGGAACCAATAGAAGAGAGCACATCACCCCTGTGTTCCAGGCGCTTCACTGGCTTCCAGTAGAGTTTAGAATTAAATATAAAATCCTCCTTCTTACATTTAAGACCATTAATGGGTTGGGGCCATCTTATCTCACCGATGCTCTGGTCCCATACCGCCCCAACAGAACACTCCGCTCTCAGAATGCAGATCTACTGGTAGTTCCCAGGGTTTCTAAAAGTACTGTCGGAGCTAGAGCCTTTAGCCACCAAGCCCCTGTTTTATGGAATCAGCTTCCATCTAGTATTAAAGAAGCCGAGACAGTCTGCACATTTAAGATTAGATTGAAAACGTTCCTATTCAATAAAGCTTATGGTCAGGCTAGTTGAAGTCGGAGTAGACTCAAAGTTTAGTCTAAGCTGCACTAGAAGCTATCATGCTGGGGGAAGTACAGCCACTGAGTTCTATCTCCTTTTTCTCACTCTACCTACCACTTATCTTACTTTATTTCTATTTTCCAATGTTAACCCTTTAAGGTCTGGGCCTATTTTGTCTGATTTTGCATGCCTTTGAAGTTGCCTTTATATTTCAAAGAAAGAATTGTGTACGATGGCCTGGTTTGGTCCCTTTTTTTGTGACACCTTGAACTTCATGTCCAAACTGTTGTTTCCTTCACTAACCAATTATAAATCATAATTTTGGGCCCAAAAAGACCAAAAATTCCAAAATCGTTTTGTCAAAATTTGTAATATTGATGTCCAATTGACAACCAAACATGCGTAACGAACCGTTTTGTAACTTTGTAATATTTATTCAACATGTTAGGATGAACATTCAACCAAAAAAAATTAGAATAAATAGTCTTATATTTGACAATTCAACATAAACAACAGGTATAGCCATAGGCGTTTTTTGCCTTTATACATGCTCTAGTCAAAACAGGTTATATACAGCAGACCAAACAGTGAAGAACAGTGAAAAAATATATACCATCTAACACAAAAAGTGTTTAGAGGCCATCTCTTTATGAGTTTAGGTATTGCGGCCCATCACCTGATGAAAACTATGTACACACAATCAAGCTTCTTGAACACACATTTATATACACACATTGAGAAGACTCATGTGGGAAAAAACATATATATAACATTGGGGGAAAAAAAGTATTTTCAAAAATATTTACAATAAACAAGTTAAATTTTTTTCAGGCATGCCACTCCGAAAACAGTTTCGTCCTGGAATTAGACACAGGGCTACATCACACAGCTCACACTTCCATGGAGTGTCGGTCCTCTTTCCACCCTTCCATTTTCATTTCACTTTACTTTCATTGTCACTATAAATGTACATGAAAAAAAGTCAGTATTTATGAAAATAATAAAGTATAAAATAAAAATATATACAGCAATAAATAATAATGGAAATCTATACGTATGACAATAGAAAGAATACCATAGCTGAATATGTGCTACATCCCTAATCTTCATATAGAAAGAAGAACACCACAAATTATAAATTCCTGCCTGGGATACCAACAGTGCACGTACGACTTTGATCTGATATGCACATTTTATGATTATATACACAAACACACACTTATATTGCATCAAAATTAACTTTGTCTTGCAATATCAAAAGAAACTTTCAAAAGAAACTTTTTCAGCAGAAAAAAAAAAAAAGAGTGAGTTGGCTTACCTCTGCTCGTCGATGGCGTCACCCACGTGTTCAAATCCGTCACTATCTTCACTCGAGGACTCTTCCGAAGAAGACAATGATGACGAATTTGGACCATCCTCTTCCTCAAGTTGATCAAAAAGCACAATTGCTTGCACTAAATTTAGTTTTCCATTCATTGTCAAAGTCACACAAAGTCGCTGCTCGATCCAAACGGTCGTCGCTCGCCACCTCGCTGCTTCAGAACACTCCTCCCTCTCGTTCGGTGGAACCTCGCACGGCAGTTATATTTATAAAAAAATGCATTTTGTGCTTCCACTGTGACTTCGAAAGGGTTCGTTTGATTTGTGTTTTTTTCATGGAGCTTCCGTTTTGAAAAAGGACAAGAAAAGATGGAAATATAGACATAAACAAATGATCCATGCAGCGTTTTAATGTTTTTTTGAGAGGACAATAAAACTATAAAACTTACATGACAATATCTCACGCTCTAGTTGGTCGATTGACTTCAAATAATAACGAGAGTAAACCGCAACTTCCGCACTTTAAAACGAGACCAACCAAAGGCATCTGGGTGACGTAATTAAAACGTGAGGGCGCTTCAAAGACGACGTGCGCTGAGGACGCGCCGGCGCGTCCTTCAACTCTCAAGGGTTAAAATCTAGTTGACTAGTCTCTTCATCACTAGTCACTCGGTGTCCCTTTCCCCCCTCCCCACTGGGGAGGGGCTATTTTTCAGCTGCAGCCTCCTGACTTTCCGGACCCCACGCTGGATGGACGTCCTCGTTGCTAACCCGGCCCATCTGGCTAGATGGACCTCTTCTTGTTCCTTTACTCCACTGCATCTTTACGGACTGTAACTTCGCCTGCTAATTCCCATTAGCGGTCCTGGTGCTTCCTGTCTATCCGTACTGGGATTGGATCTCTCCTGACTGTGGTACTCCCCAAGGTTTCTCATTTTCTCCCAAAGACTCTGGGGTTTTGGGAGTTTTTCCTTGCCGACATAGAGGGTCTAAGGATGGGGGAAACCCAGGACTTGAATTTATTTATTCATCTTTGTTGCTTCAATTGCTGTTTCTGATTGTGCATCATATTGCCTCTGCAAAGCCCTTTGAGACAATGTTGTTGTGATCTAGGGCTATACAAATAAAATTGAATTGAACTGAATTGAATCACTTCCTGTTGATTTCAGCGTACTTCGTCTTTGTTTTGGGTCACTTTCAAATGATTGAAGGGCACTTCCTTGTTCATTTTTTGTACATTTTGTTGATGTTGGGAGACTTTCGGTCCACTTCCTGCACATTTTGGATCATTTAGCGCTGATTCCGGAGGCATATCCAGGTAACTTCCTGTTCATTGGTGATTTCCTGTTGATTTTCAGGCATTTCCAGATCATTTCCTACTGATTTTGGGTCACTTTCAGATGATTTAGTGTCACTTCCTGTTGATTTTATGTGACTTTCTGTACATTTGGGGGCATTCCGATGTCACGCCCTTTTCGTTTTGGATCATTTCCTGTTGATTTTAAGGCATTTACGAGGAGCTTCCAGTCATTCGTCAATCAGGCATGCAAACTTGCCACCTTTCGGCGAAATTTCGCCGTTTTGAAATCAAAATGGGTCATTCTTCTGAATAACGTAGATCCGAGGAGAAAAAAAATGGGGCGGGGGGGGGGGGGGGGTCAGGGGCGTCTGTCAACGAGCGAGTGAAACTTAACTTCAAAACTGTAGTCCGTGCTCAAAACTACACTCTAGTCCGATGACCTAGACCTATCACCGCCACTCTCTTCTCGTGACAACAAATGACTGACAATAGTGAGCACATTTAGCACCAATCGGCAATGAGGAGGCGGAAACCCTCCCCATCCCAGCTTCTCGCCCGGACCCGTTGGAAATTGCGGCAAGGTAAGGGATTAATGTCAAAAATGGTTAACTTCTTAAAGCTAAAAGTTTGAGTGACGGCCTATAATAGTCTTCATAAATCATTCAATCGTGTTGTTCGATCAATTCCTGCGCTTGTAATGGTGTCTATAACACAAGTATTCGCTTAATTTCTTGATAACTGATTTCAGATAGTCCTCGATATTTCACCGCCTCGTAGAACGCGGTTACTCGAGGTAGCGCTAACTGCGGAGGGGCTAACTAGCGCCTTTCACACAGGGCTTTGTAAGTAAAGTTAGCGAACGTCAGTTGGCGTTGTGACGAGTTATTTAAGGCCCCTTTGTAAAGCGCTTGTCAACGATAAAAAACAAAAATCATGAGCAATGAGGTAACTAGAGTGATGAACTAGTGCCTTCCATACAAGTCATGTTCAGGGCTTTGTCAGTAAAGTTCTGAATAATCACCAGTTATTTTTGACAACGAGTTATTTAAGGCCCCTCTATACTTTCCGATAATTACATAAAGGGAAGAGTTTTGCCTTGTTGTGGAGGTCGTTTCATTCGTTTAGCCATCGAGAGTTTATCAAACCGGAGAGCTCCGCTACAGGTTGCATTTGAAAGTACCCCCATTCCCGCGTTCTTCGTACACACCCCCGTTCATAAAACAGCCTACAGGTGTACGTCTGTTTATCCAGTATGATGCCCTATCAATCGAAGTTAAGGACCATGGGACTAATTGCTTTGGTTGAATGTAAATAAAGTTATGATCACTACAGTTAATGCTTTTAAAGACTTGGATTTTTTTTTTTATTGTACAGTGGGGAGAACAAGTATTTGGAAAACCCATTGGCAGTGTATCAAATACTTGTTCTCCCCACTGTATCTATCTATCTTACACATAATGGTTAAATGAATGGAATTTATACTGTACCTGTACATTTATATTTTATGCTGTACAGCTGTTCTCTGCTTAATGCAAATGGGACATACTGTATATTTTATCATTTAGATTTTGTATAATTTGATACTTAAAGAGCATATGACACCAGAAAAAAAGTCTTAAATGGCATTATTATGTGAATTAGAATCATATTTTGAGACGATTCGACTATCTACAACAATTTAACAAAGCACAGATGACGAGAAATTAGTCTTTTAATCTGCCGGTTAGCCACGCCTACCATTATAGGGCTTTAGCGTCCCCAACAGGTGGATGACGTCAGCGGTAGACTGGGCTCATCGGTTTTACTATTCAGCCCATTGCGGGGGAATTGTTCAGAACGAGGAAAACGCGACGAAGAGAGCCGCAAAATGTCATTGTTTCAGTCTCTCTACTCCAATATTTTTACAGGATATTCTTTTTATCCAAGTATTTTTCCCCAATAGCTATATAAATGGCTTGAGAAGGACCAGTCAGCCCGTCGAGGGGGAACTATTCACAATGAGGAAAACGCGACGAAGAGAGCGGCAAAATGTCATTGTTTCTGTCTCTTTACCTCCATATTTTTACAGGATATTCTTTTTATCCAAGTATTTTCCCCAATTGCTAAATAAATGGCATGGTCAAGACAAATAACAATCTTGTGCTAAATGGAATATGAAATAATAAAAATCCATTTATTCAAGACGACATGGCAAAATTACTACATAATGGTCAAAACTGTCGACTTCACCTTTACTGTCGCACCTCCCGAACGATATTTTATGACACCTAAATCGGACATATGTCATTTCCCTTCCCCGGCTTCGGAGAATGTAAACAAACCAGAAGGCGTGACAGCTAGCCGACATGCTAACCCGAACCGAGGGATGTTTCAAAGTCTTCGAAGTGGAAAATCACACGTAACTAGCCTGGATTATTTGACATGACGACCCGGTTGTCGATTGTCTTCGCGGATCGGCAAAACGCCCGGCGGAGAGCAATTTACAGTTCGTTCCCGGGAGGAGGGTGGCTGGAGTTGTTGTGCAGCTAACGTGCTAACAGCTAACTGCTAACGAGCATGAGGAGAGCTTTTTACATGCCTATCAATGATCAAACGTAAGTAGTCCTTTATTTAAAGGAATTTTGTAGTGTTTACTTTGTAATCACTGTATTCGTATTTGACATAATACAAAACAAGATGTTTACTCACTTCCTCGAAAGTCCAATGGTCCCACAGTAAATATCCACGGTGAATGGGAACCTTTTGAAACTCCAAAAAGGCGCATACGCCTCTCCCGCACACAGAATGATTTTTCTGCAGCCGTTTGGCTGGCGTGATGCGAAAAATAAACGTATTAATCCGCAAAATCAGCTGAATCCTTCGTCCTCATACACAACAGTACACTGTAGCGTGAAGAGGACGTCTTCTACCGTACACGTCACAGCGCCCTCCTCCTCAATGCAAGACCGAAGCAGGAAGTCACTCATTTTCCTGGCGCGGGATTCAAAAAACGAAATATATATAGCGATCGCTTCCACACACATCCAAGCGGTCCATATCATTCAGGAGCATAAAATACCGCGTGTATTATGAAATAAACATGCTTTTTCGTGTCACAGGCACTTTAATGCGTCTTATATGTTCTGATTTCAGGATGAGAGATTGACTTGTATATGTTAAATTATTATGTACTGTTTTTAATTCGAGATGTCTCTGGTTGCACTATGAAATGCACTTTTCTGCGCATGCCGTGTGTCCATGTTACTTTGTCACCTTTTTCACCCCTAACCAGTTTGCATGCCTGGTCAATTCCTGTCGGTTTTGCGGGATATTAGGGTCACTTCCTCGTTGATTCGCTGTCTGCCATTGAAGGCGCTAGACGTCCAATCCATTTCGACTGGCAGGGGGCGAATGAAAATGTTTTACAACTCTGATCTAGAAGACGACACATTTTAAAGTTTTATGTCTTCGATGATGAAAAACATTTGAATATGTATTCAACAAAAGCCTTTATTTATTCCTTTTTTAAGTCTTCAGAGAAGAAGAGGAAAAAATGAAGTCTTGGTTTTCCCTCCAAAACCTGCGCCGCCGCTAACCGACCGCTAACTCCCTCAATTTGACAAAGACGGTTCCAGAAGTTGCACAAAGGAGACCCGGAGCGACTCGCCGGTGGCTGATCGATGCTTTCAAAAGCAGTCTTGTCAGAAAATCTTTGCCCCGGAAAGCGTCGAGGAGGCCCGTCGCCGCCGAGCGCCTGACTTAAGCGCCCCCGTCGTGTCAATAAGGATTACACCGGGCTGCTTTTTATCTTCGCAAACACGCTCTCTTCCTTCCCGCGCGGCAACAATCCACGTCCGTCTGTCTACCGCCGTCAAGGAATTCCGTAAATGCATCCCAATCCCATCCCGAAGATCCAATCTGTTCTTTTGGAGCCCGACTGTCAAAACACACACCTTTTGTTACCACCTTTAAGTACAAAACACGCACACGTATGCAAAGCGGCGTACAAAAGAGAAACACAATTGCATTCGCCCAAAAGATGAGCGGCGAGGAATAAGAAAGAAGACCTGAGCCAAAAAGCGCCGTCAGCATCTTTACATCACGCCGCATCATCAGAAAAAGTCACACGTGCACCCAAAAAAAAAAAAAAAAAAAAAAGTACAGTCTAATGTGAAAAGTGAGGGGGGAGTAGTAGAATTTTATAGATCATTTACCGTATTCATATGTCACAAAAAAAATATGTCATCCAACTAGAAAATGCCATTTTTGGGAAATTTTGTGCAGGGATGCTTGCTCTTCTGGTCTGTAAACTGCGGTGGGTCACTTCCTGTTAATTTGGTTGGATTTTTCATGTCACTTTCTGTTGGTTTTAGGGGCAAATTCCTATTGAGTTGGGGGGGGGGGTTACGGGTCACTTCCTGTTGAATTATGTGGTTTTTACGTGTCATTTCCTGTTGATTTGGGGGGCATTAGTGGGTCATTTCCTGTGAATTTTGGGGGTAATTAGCGGGTCACTTCCTGTAAATTTTGGGGCATTTACAGGAAAATTCCTGTTGAATTTCCGTTTTTTTGCATGTCCCTTCCGGTTGATTTGGGGGGCATTAGCGGGTCACTTCCTGTTAATTTTGAGGGCATTTACAGGAAGATTCCTGTTGAATTATGTGGTTTTTACGCGTCATTTCCTATTGATTTTCGGGGTAATTAGCAGGTCACTTCTTGTTAATTTTGGGGGTAATTACCAGGTCACTTCCTGTAGATTTTGGGGCATTTACAGGAAAATTCTTGTTGAATTTGGGTGGTTTTACATGTCCCTTCCTGTTGATTTTGTGGGCATTAGCGGATCATGTCCTGTTGATTTTCGGGGTAATTAGCAGGTCACTTCCTGTTGATTTTCGAAGTTGCAAGCGGGTCACTTCCAGTTAATTTGGGGTCATTAATGGGTCACTTCCAATTTATTTTAGAGGATTTCACAGGTCACTTCCTGTTGCTTTTGGGCGCACTTACAGGAAAATTGCTGTTGAACTATGTGTTTTTTACGCGTCATTTCCTATTGATTTTCGGGGTGATTAGCAGGTCACTTCCTGTTGATTTTTGAAGTCGCAAGCGGGTCACTTCCAGTTAATTTGGGGTCATTAACGGGTCACTTCCTATTTATTTTGTAGGATTTCACAGGTCACTTCCTGTTGATTTTGGGGGCATTAGCGGGTCACTTCCTTTTGATTTTGGGGGATTTCATGGGCTACTTCACATTGATTTTGGGGGCATTAGTGGGTCACTTCCTGTTAATTTTTGGGGCATTACCATGTCACTTCCTGTTGATTTTCCAGGCATTAACAATCTACTTCCTATTGATTTCCCCAGCATTAACAGTTCACTTCCTGTTGAATTTGGGGGCATTAATGTGTCACTTCCTGTTGATTTTCAGGGGCATTAGCAGGTCATTTGTTTAACTCATTTGCTCCCAAAAACATATTAACACGTTTTATTTTGAATTGAGTCAGTGTCCCAAAGACATATTCATACGTCTTTTACGTTTTTGTTTTTTTTTCCCACAAGAGACATCTCTAGGTTCTGAAGCAATTTCGCTCCAAAGCACAATGCTGAAAAGCCATTTTAAAGCAATAAGACTGGCCACTGGAGGGCAGTAGCGCATTTGGTAAGACCCGCAACCCGATTCAACGGAACGAACAGCACGGCCGGCGGAAGACATCCGAATGGACGTCCAGGATGCCAGGCGCTGGACGACCGAGCAGAACGACTGGGACCACCAGTGCAGCGGACGATGCCGTTGAATCCGTGCTGTTCGCTGAGCAGAGCCCGCGCCGCTGTGCTCAGCCGCTCATGTCCCCCGCACCCTCCAGTGTCCCCAGCAGGAAACGCGCACGGCCAAACAGTTCCCCCCCAGGAAGACAACATGCCCCACACTAGTTCCCCAGGCAAACTCTGGCACGAGGCAGTGGTCACGAGAGCTGGGAATTAGGGTTGTTCCGATCATGTTATTTTGCTCCCGATCCAATCCCGATCGTTTTAGTTTGAGTCAATTCCGATCATTCCCGATAATTTTTCCCGATCATATACATTTTGGCAATGCATTAAGAAAAAAATGAATAAAACTCAACATACAGTACATAAGTACAATAAATCCTTAAGATGGCATTTACATTATTAACATTCTTTTTGTGAGAGTGATCCACAAAGACTTTTGACTTTGTATATTGTGACTAAATATTGCCATCTAGTGTATTTGTTGAGCTTTCATTAAATGATACTGCAGCCATGCCCCAATGCATGATGGGAAGTAGAACCATGACTGTGCGTAGTGCTAGCAATTCATATATCTTCTCTGCATTGGGAAATATAATAAGGTCTTAAGAAAAAAATCAAATGCTACCTTGCTTCCCCACATTGCTTCCCATGATATTTCTAATCGTAGGGAGAGGGATTGTAAGGCTTTAGCCAATTAAAATAAGCCTCCAAAAGCTGCCAAAATTCACTCTACTTATCTTATGCTGCCTTTTATCTCTATATAGGTAAAATGGCGTTGTTACAGATTGAGCGCGATAATGTGTGAGTGGGTCTTGCGACGCGTGCATTAATTGCATCAAATATTTTAACGTGATAAATTTTTTTAAAAATTAATTACCGCCGTTATTGGGATAAATTTGATAACCCTACCTTAAGCCTAAACTAAAGACTCTGGATGAGTGTAACATATTATGTCTGTAACAAATACAATTAGAAAAAGATTTAATTAAAAAAATATATATATATATATATGTATTAAAAAAAAGGCATGGCCGATATTTTTTTTGCCGAGTCCTATACTTTGAAAATGACGTGATCGGACCCGTTCGATCGGGACATCTCTAATTTATACGTCTATTACGTTTTTTTCTTTTTTCCACAAGAGACATCTCTAGGTTTTGACGCAATTTAGTTCCAAAGCACAATGCTGAAAAGCCATTTTAAAGCAATAAAACTGGCCACTGGAGGGCAGTAGCGCATTTGGTAAGACCCGCAACCCGATTCAACGGAATGATCGGCCATGCCGCACGGCGGAAGATGACCGAATGGACGTCCAGGATGCCAGGCGGCGGACAACCCAGCAAAACAACTGGGAGGACGCCCGGGATGCCAGGCATTGGACGAACGAGCACAACGACTGGGACTACCAGTAGAGATGTCCCGATCGATCGGGTCCGATCACGTCATTTTCAAAGTATCGGAATCGGCAAAAAAATATCGGACATGCCTTTTTTTGATATATATATATTAATTAAATTGTTTTCTAATTGCATTTAACGTTACAGACATAATATGTTACACTCATCCAGAGTCTTTAGTTTAGGCTGAAGGTAGGGTTATCAAATTTATCCTGATAACGGCGGTAATTAATTTTTTTAAAAATGTATCACGTTAAAATATTTAACGCAATTAATGCATGCGCTGCACGACCCACTCACGCATTGTCGCGCTTAATCTGTAATGGCGCCGATTTACCTATATAGAGAGATAAAAGGCAGCGTAAAATGAGTAGAGTGAATTTTGGCAGCCTTTGCGGCCTTTTTTTAATTGGCTAAAGCCTTACAATCCCTCTCCCTACAATTAGCAATATCATGGGAAGCAATGTGGGGAAGCAAGATAACAATTGATCTTTTTCTTAACACCTTATGTTATTTCCCAACGCAGAGAAGATATATCAATTGGTAGCACTACGTACAGTCATGGTTCCACTTCCCATCATGCATTTGGGCATGGCTACAGTATCATTTACTGAAAGCTCAGCAAATACACTAGATGGCAATATTTAGTCACAATTTACAAAGTCACATTTGTCCTTTAAGAATTACAAGTCTTTCTATCCGTGGATCCCACTCACAGAAAGAATGTTAATAATGTAAATGCCATCTTGAGTTTTATTCATTTTTTCTTAATGCATTGACAAAATGTATATGATTGGGAAAAATTATCGGGAATGACTGGACTTGAATCGGGAGCAAAAAAAAGCAATCGGATTGGGAAATATGATCGGAAACATGATCGGAACAACCCTTCGAACGTTGCTGAGCAGAGCCCGCGCCGCCGTGCTCAGCCGCTCGTGTCCCGCGCCCCCTCCGGTGTCCCCAGCCGAAAACGCGCACGGCCAAACCGGTTCCCCCCCAGGAAGACAACATGCCCCACACAAGTTCCCCAGGCGAACTCCGCCACGAGGCAGTGGTCACCCCAAAAGAAAGACTCCAGAAAAAACAGAAAAAATCCATCTTGATGAGACACTACAGGCGGTGACGAGGGAAAAAGCCACCCTGTCCGCCGTGACAGCCGCGGCGGCCACAACAGCATCATCTCTCAGGTCAATAGTTTAGTTATGTGTGTATAAATTGTTACTTTGCTATCAAAAGCTCTATTTGTCTTGTTGCTTATGTTATTTTGTAGAAGGAACACATTATTCAGATGTTTAGGATGTCACAAAAGCAAAAAATAGCTGTGTTAAAATCAAAGTTATGTTTGAAATGTATGCTTTTACAAAAAGCTCAATTTCTCTTTTTCCATCAGAAATTGGAAAATTGCTCAAACGAAGCTATTTTCTAATGCTGATTTCTAAAGAATGGAAAAAGATATGAACTAACTTTTTTTTTCCTGCTGAAAGAAGAGAGTCTAATCTTTCTTTTAGTGGTTTCCATGTTCATATAGCAATAGAACAGAATTTTCTGTGGGCCTTGCAAAATCAGTGAAAATCCAGTAAAACAGTCGGGAGCGAAGGGCCTTGCTCTGGTGAAAATGGCTGGGAGTAAATGTGTTGATCTGAGGTAATTAGCAGGTCACTTCCTGTTGATTTTCAGGGGCATTAGCGGGTCACTTACTGCTAATTTGGGGTCATTAGCAGGTCACTTCCTGTTGATTTTCCGGGCTTTAACAGTTCACTTCCTGTTAATTTGGGGTCATTAGCAGGTCATTTCCTGTTGATTTTCGGGGCAATCAGCAGGTCACTTCCTGTTGATTTTCGGGGCAGTTAGCAGGTCACTTTTAATTTGGGGTTATTAACCCTTGAGAGTCGAAGGACGCGCCGGCGCGTCCTCAGCGCACGTCGTCTTTGAAGCGCCCTCACGTTTTAATTACGTCACCCACATGCCGTTGGTTGGTCTCGTTTTAAAGTGCGGAAGTTGCGGTTTACTCTCGTTATTATTTGAAGTCAATCGACCAACTAAAACGTGAGATATTGTCATTTAAGTTTTATAGTTTTATTGTCCTCTCAAAAAAACATTAAAACGCTGCATGGATCATTTGTTTGTCTATATTTCCATCATTTCTTGTCCTTTTTCAAAACGGAAGCTCTATGAAAAAAAAACGCAAATCAAACGTTCGAAGTCACAGTGGAAGCACAAAATGCGTTTTTTAAATAAATATAACTGCCGTGCGAGGTTCCACCGAACGAGAGGGAGGAGTGTTCTGAAGCAGCGAGGTGGCGAGCGACGGCCGTTTGGATCGAGCAGCGACTTTGTGTGACTTTGAGAATGAACGGAAAACTAAATTTAGCGCAAGCAATTGTGCTTTTTGATCAACTTGAGGAAGAGGATGGTCCAAATTCGTCATCATCGTCTTCTTCGGAAGAGTCCTCGAGTGAAGATAGTGACGGATTTGAACACGTGGGTGACGCCATCGACGAGCAGAGGTAAGCCAACCCACTTTTTTTTTTTTTATGCTGCTGAAAAAGTTTCTTTTGAAAGTTTCTTTTGATATTGCAAGACAAAGTTAATTTTGATGCAATATAAGTGTGTGTTTGTGTATATAATAATAAAATGTGCATATCAGATCAAAGTCGTACGTGCACTGTGTGTATCCAAGGCAGGAATTTATAATTGTGGTGATCTTCTTTCTATATGAAGATTAGGGATGTAGCACATATTCAGCTATGGTATTCTTTCTATGGTCATACATATAGATTTCCATTATTATTTATTGCTGTATATATTTTTATACTTTATTATTTTCATAAATACTGACTTTTTTTCATGTACATTTATAGTGACAATGATAGAAAAGTGAAATGAAAATGGAAGGGTGGAAAGAGGACCGACACCCCATGGAAGTGTGGGCTGTGTGATGTCGCCCTGTGTCGAATTCCAGGACGAAACTGCTTTTCGGAGTGGCATGCCTGAAAAAAATTTAACTTGTTTATTGTAAATATTTTTGAAAATACTTTTTTTCCCCAATGTTATATATATATTTTTTCCCCCCACAATCAGTCTTCTCAATTTGTGTATATAAATGTGTGTTCAAGAAGTTTGATTGTGTGTACATAGTTTTCATCAGGTGATGGGCCGCAATACCTAAACTCATAAAGAGATGGCCTCTAAACACGTTTTGTGTTAGATGGTATATATTTTTTCACTGTTCGGTCTGCTTTATATAATCTGTTTTGACTAGAGCATGTATAAAGGCAAAAAACGCCTATGGCTATACCTGTTGTTTATGTTGAATTGTCAAATATAAGACTATTTATTCTAATTTTTTTTGGTTGAATGTTCATCCTAACATGTTGAATAAATATTACAAAGTTTCAAAACGGTTCGTTACGCATGTTTGGTTGTCAATTGGACATCAATATTACAAATTTTGACAAAACGATTTTGGAATTTTTGGTCTTTTTGGGCCCAGAATGATGATTTATAATTGGTCAGTGAAGGAAACAACAGTTTGGACATGAAGTTCAAGGTGTCACAAAAAAAGGGACCAAACCAGGCCATCTTAAACAATTCTTTCTTTGAAATATAAAGGCAACTTCAAAGGCATGCAAAATCAAGACAAAATAGGCCCAGACCTTAAAGGGTTAAAGTGATCCTCTAACTTAAATAAATGCAGGCTCTAATAAACCACAATTGTTCTCTTGCACTAAAATATGTCATTAGAAACACATAAAATGTTAAATCAATGGCAATATTTGATAATATTTAGTCCATATTTTGACCGTTAGTTAGCACCATGGTTTGCGGGCTCGCAGTGATGACGTCATTGACGTCATTTCTGCCTAAACTCGCAAAGTAAAATGCCACGATGTGCTGCTTTTGGATGAAATTTCCAGTCAAATGGAAACAAGGGGAGTGAAGTGAGTGGTCAAGGTGGAATTATTATTTTTGGTGAATAAATGTGCATAAGTGGAAGCTTCTCCCCCTTTTTGGTCCCTGTATGCACGTATCCTACCCACCACGCGTTACAACTGGCGCCCGAACATTTTTCCTGGATCCTCAGTCAATTTTCTGGATCCGATGGTCCCACCGCGTCTGCAATATTGGTGTCAGATGAGTCCATTTTTTTTGATTCGTCGGTCCCACAGCGGCTTTTCGGATCAGTATAATTTGTGGAATCAACGGCCTGATCGCGGCTGCGACATTGCCATGGGATCGGTCTAATTCCTGGATCTTCGAGTGAGTAAAAAAACGCGAATTTGGATTACTATTGCTATCTTTAATGTTGACTATTCTTCGTGGGAGTTTTCCCCAAATCATACTAAATAATTAAAGCACTATGGCACGCTACAGTGACGACAGTGACTCTGACGTGGACCTTACAACAATGTTGGGAGTTCATCAGGGAACGTGTGTTTGCGTACTGCTGAGCTCCCGAGTGACGAGTGGTCAAGGTGGAAATATTCTTTTTTGTGAATAAATGTGTATAAGTGGAAGCTTCTCCCCTTTTTTGGTACTTTTATACACGTATCCTAGCTACCACGCGTTACAATGTACAAAACATGGATTACACAAGGTGTGCTCTTTGGCCTGTACTGTATGTAAAGCACACGACAGCTCTGGATGCTAACAATCTACATAATTATATTGGGATAAGTTTGAAAACGCAATATGCTTACTTTGAATATCTGCTAATAAAACCGGACAGCATACCCTCTCGCTCCCAACCGGACTTCCCAACAGGACTCTCTCGCATCAGCAGTTTTGCCCAACTTTTGTCTTATCAGGTATTTTCTGCAAGCATTTTTCCCTGAAGCTCGTCTTGTGAACGACCGACAGTGCTGTCCTGCTCTTCACTTTTCAGATCTGGTTCAAATAGGAAGGGTAGAGCTGACGACATGTTGGGAAAGCTCACGCTGGAATTTCGGCAACGGGACCCGTGACGTCACACACTGCGACGTAACAAGAATGGCGACCTATCACTTAAAATAATTTTACAAACTTTATTAAAACAAAAACATTAAGAGGGGTTTTAATATCAAATTATTGTAACTCATACTAACATTTATCTTTTGAGAATTACTTGTCTTAAAAACAGGATCCTTTTAGCAGTTCACTTCCTGTTAATTGGGGGTCTTTAGCTGGTCACTTCCTGTTGATTTTCAGGGCAATTAGCAGGTCACTTTTAATTTGGGGTTATTAACAGTTATTAACGATTTTGGGGCATTTGCAAAAACAAATTTTCACACTCTACTCTCATGAGAATGTCATATTTTGCCCAATTTCATTTCAAAATTATCATAATAAAGTTGGATTTAGAAGACGAGAAAAGATGCTGCATTAGGAAGCTTCCCTGTCTGTTGTACGGCTATCCACCACAAGAGGGAGACAGAGTTGCTTTTTCTAAAGCGATACCATATAAATCACGTTAACTCTATCGTCATCTTCTTCATATGCATTAAGTTTATCACTAGTAAACGTCCAATCCATTTGAACCAGGACAGTGGCAGGTAAGTTCCCTCCCACTTCATTGTCATTTTTTAGATTTTTCTTTTTATCTGTTGTCATCTTTTAATTACATTGCATTGAATGTAACGTATTTTAATGTCATTTTTAGAATGATTTAGTTAAATTTGTGTACCTCTAAAACAGGGGACTCCAACCCTGGTCCTCGAGAGCCTCTACCCAGCTTGTTTTCTATGTCTCCTTCCTTTAACACACCTGAATCAAATGACCAGCTCATCAGCAAGCTCTGCATGAGCCTGATAACGATCCTGATTATTTGATTCAGGTGTGCTAAAGACATGGAAAACAAGCTGGATAGCGGCTCTCGAGGACCAGGGTTGCAGACCCCTGCTCTAAAAGATCAATGGCATGCAGTTCATAGCTCCACGCACCAGGAGGGGCTAAAATGCCAGATAAAATAGCACAAATGAGACTGCTATTGCAAGAAAGCCAAGTAGCTGAACCTTTAGGGGTGAGAACACGGGTGGCTCACAATACGATACAAGGCTCACACTAACGATCTCGCGATAAAAAGGTCAGGAAATCATTCCAAGATATTCTACAAAACTACTCATGAACAGGGAAAAACAAGCTATTTTCATCCTTCTGCTGTGAATTATTGAGTTTACCAAGAGCAGACGTCCAATCTATTTGAAATGTGAGGGTGGCAGCAAATGAACATTTCGAACACATTTGTTAATTTGCTCCCAACATGAATTGGACGTCTAGTGCTGTTCATGTCAGTCAATGAGTGCTCTATAACAACTAAAATAAATAAATGAACATTTCATGATTTTGGTAGGTAAGGTCATTTTTTGGAGGGTAGGGGGCAGGGTTTGCACTAGTTTTTTGCGGGTTTGCTGATTTATTTATTTTAGGGCTGTCAAACGATTAAAATTTTTAATAGACTTAATCACAGCTTAAAAATTAATCGTAATTAGTGCTGCAACGATTAATCGATAAATTTTGTTGGTCCAAGTATTCGTTTAATTAAAGTGGTGTTGTAATGGTTTATTTTGAAAGTGTTTGCATTTAGTTTTATTAATTAGAGTGGATACACTACCCTCTGGTCTGCCTCTTCACATGGCTAAATCCAACTGCTCCCTGTTAAGACCAACTTAAGCTAAGTTTTTGTTTGAGCTAATGTTTTTTAATGCATTCATAATTTAGTTTATAGGTATATTTTGCTGTTTTTTGTGGGAATATGTGTCTGAAGCATTTGTTAGGAGCATTGTAAAAAAAAATTTAAAAAGTTGGCATTTTATAGCTTTTAAGCTAGCTGACATTTTTAAATGCAAGTTAGCCAATTGTTCTTTTATTGTACATAGATCATTTAAACAAAAAACAATTTGTACCGTTTGAGGCTCAGCTCAGGTATTTTAATTTTTCATGTTCCTTTGTTCAACTCTTGGTTCAAACTAGTGATGCACGATAATGCATTTTTCTAACCGATAATTTCCTCCTCATTCCAACCGATAACCGATAATGTCAAGCCGATAATTCTAGTAAAAGATTTATGTAAAATTTTAAAGTATACACAAAAGGAAATATTACTGTGCAAAAATATAATTTATTGCTCTTTTTTTCAACATAAAGTATGAACAAGTCGTCAATTCAAACATCTAAATAATGACAGATTGTCTGACATTGTGTAATGGTAAACCTTTGGCAACAATTACTTACAGAGTAAATACCTAAGTTGCACAAAAATGCGTTTAAAAGTAAGCCATTCCTAACATATATAACATTAATACGCTGCAAAACACACCTCCTTAAAACTAGTCAGTTTTAAGTATAAATCTATTGGCAATAAGTGAAATTATCTGCGATCGCTTCAAGTGTATTTCTCTCAGATTTCTTGGAAGAAAAATAGCTAGCTGAAAATAATCTTAACAGCCTTGTTTTAAGCAATACATTATTATATTTAATCCTAAAAAAAAAAAACGAAGAAGGAAAGATTTTGAATAATATTTGTGGCTACAGAATATTGACTTAAGAATTTGATTATCTACTGTGACTGTAATTGAGCAGAGAAATAAGTTAAATAATTTGAAAAGTGATTGCTAATGTTAAATGCTTTGTTGCACACTGTGAAAATGATTACCTCAAAAGAGCGAGATGTCATGTACCCATTCTGCAGCGCTTTGTTTACATTTGCGGCTTTCACGACATTTGCGTTACAGCAGCTAAACTGCTACACGGCAGTACTATTTGGACGGAGTTGGAGCTCGTATCTGCGTGCGTGTTGTTTTGTGCCTGAGTTTTATTAAGCCGAAAATAAAGGCAGCGTTACAAAGTCATCTGACCGCTCGTCATTTCACATTCTGAATGCATTATTGACTGGCTGACTTCATTTTCTCCATTTTTAAATGATCTTATAACCAATGTGCCGTCATGATAAGCTTGCTTACCGGACATCACTTTTTCATGAAGAATGGTGGTCGAATAAACTGCATTATTTCTATTATCCAGGGCTTTGGTTCTCGGGTCATTAAGGTAAAAAAAAAAAAAAAAAAAAAAAGTGTCTCGTCTCGGCGGCAGCTACATTCGTACCGGATAATCCGCCCGCCCCGGCCGGTTCGCCGCGGCGTATTCATGTCCTGGCTCTGCTCGCACGCCGTGGGGGAATGCTCGAGAAACCGGGGTGTTCACCGGAGGTCGGGGAACCGGGCTCGGCCCGCCCCGCCCGAGGCGGCGGCGGCCTGCCGGACTGGCCAGAGCAGCGGGCTCCGTCGAAATTTACCACCCGCCTTGGGCTGCATTCCCAAACAGCCCGACTCTGTATCGTCACAAGCCCTGTAGTTTAACTTAGTGTTTACAATAGCTTTAGCATTCCTGCTAGCAGCAGCCTCGTATTTGTTCCAAAATTCTTTGTGATGCATTTTTAAATGGCTGCTGGGTTAGTGGTTTTGAATGAGGACGCGTTCTTTCTGCCTCGTGGAACTTCCACGGTACATGTTTCGCAGATAGCGAGAGCGTCGTTTTTTTAGTAACAGCCGCCATAATATTCAACTACTTCTTGTCTTGTAACTCCGCCTCCTCAACCTCTCCTCCCTCAGGGGCTTCAGAGAGGGGGGGGGGTTGAGGAGGCGGCGTGCTGAATTCTTTGGTTGCGCACATTTGGAGGCAAAATCAAGTATATAATTATCGGATTGCATTATCGGTTGAATTTTTTTATTATCTGGATTATCTGTGTGACGTCATAATTGCCATTATCGGCCGATAATTATCGGTGACCGATATTATCGTGTATCTTTAGTTGAAACTCAGTTGTTGAAGCTTAGGCTTAAAGAAATTCCAAGTATATACATCTTTCCTCCTCAGGTGTCGTTTTGGCTAAGCAAAGCAAAGGACCGTGTCAAAGGTGCTAGTCACATGATCGGTTTGAAAAATAACTGACCCATTATGAAATATTTTGTAGGATTCTTGTTCATTGCTTTACAACTTTTATAGACAACATTTTACCAGCTAGGTCTTTATTTTAGGAAAGTCCAATTACACTTTTCGGCCACCATTTTCCTGCCTCCCCTCAATCTCCGCGTATGCCATATCAGTACCCTTTTAAATACTAGCATCGCTGCGACACTGCTGTCAATGTAAGCCACTGAGTTCACATGATGTTTTATCTACTCCACTCATTGACATTTGACAGGCCTTTTGAGAAACATCTTTAATGGAAAAATACGTAGCAGCATTTGATTTTTGAAAAATAGTCACACGTTGACATTTTGGGTAATTGTTAGGTTTGGGATGGGCAAGCTTAAAAGTTAAATACAATCACTCACAAAAAAAATACCTCTAATTCTGTTGCGAGTAGCGTAGCGGAGCTTCTGAAGCTCCGCTAAGTGAATGGTCCCACCTGTTCAAATCACACACACGTAAGTTGATGAGAAGCCCGGCTGTATAGCAGCACGGAGTCTCCAGACTCCCAAGTTCAGTCCGTGGCCCCCTTTAAAAAAAGACGGGTTAAATTACCAAAAAAAATCAAAAATAAAAAAAATCCTTGACTGGCATTTGAGAATGAGATGCTCAAAAATTCACAAAAAAATAACGTCCAGTCCAAAAAAAGAAAAAAAAAATCCATAAAAATGAGAAATTCCACACAAAACACACAGATTCTAAGGCGCCAGCGTCCATTCGGCAGCCCGCAACTTGGGTCGCAACGCGGTCGCCGCAGGGTCCCGGTCTTCGGCAGTCTTCTCGCTGCTGAGCGGCGGCGTGAGGACGCCGGACGGCAGTTGGCAGCCGCCTTGACTTTCCAAGTCCGATTCTCTGTAGGACGACGCCTTCTCCTGAGGTCAGACGTGACACAAACGAGTCATTGTTTTATTTTACGGTCAGTCGAATAAGGCGTTATTGAATGTTATGTTCCTCGAAGTTTTACATTTTAGCTTGAACCAATTAGGGCTGCAGCTACAGTGAGTGATTGGAACAGATAATTCTTTGTCACAAAAAACATTCATGAAGTTTGGTTCTTTTATGACTTTATTATGGCTGAACAGAAAAAAAGTGATCAAATCTGCTGGGTCAAAAATATACATACAGCAGCGCTAATATTTGGTAACATGTCCCTTGGCCATTTTCACTTCAATTAGGCGCTTTTGGTAGTCATCCACAAGCTTCTGGTCGAATCTTTGACCACTCCTCTTGACAGAATTGGTGCAGTTCAGTTAAATTGGATGGCTTTCTGACATGGACTTCTTTCTTCAGCATTGTCCACAAGTTCTCAATGGGACTTAAGGAAGGCCATTCCAAAACCTTAATTCTAGCCTGATTTAGCCATTCCATTACCACTTTTGATGTGTGTTTGGGGTCATTGTCCTGTTGGAACACCCAACTGCGCCCAAGACCCAATCTTCGGGCTGATGACGTTAGGTTATCTTGAAGAATTTGAAGGTAATCCTCCTCCTTCATTATCCCATTTACGCTCTGTAAAGCACCAGTTCCATGGGCAGCAAAACAGCCCCACAGCATAATACTACCACCACCGTGCTTGACGGTAGGCATGGTGCATGTTTAAGAATGGCGCACGTACTTCTGACTCCAAGCTTTTTGTCCCTGCTCATTCAATTAGGCTACGTTCATAATACAGGTCTTAATACACAAATTAGATTTTTTTTGTCATATCCGTTTTTTTGGCGTGCCCTTTCAGACTGCTTTTGTCCATTGAGACCATTCAAGTATTACGCATGCGCTCTAATTCGCAGTCCGACACGCGCCGGTGCGCACAAGGATCAAAACAAATGACAAGTCATCCAAAATTCCAGGGATATCATATTTTGCTTTTCAAAAGGAGGAGACAAATAACAGACATTAATAATCCCCGTTTAGGCTGATATTCACAGTTTATATGGATCGATAGCATGCACGCACTGTCCGTGCATGTACACAAATACGGGCAGTTTCCCCCGACTCTCCAAGACGGGCTACAGCCAGACCCCTCTCCCGACTCTCGGCCGTGTAGGAAATGTTGAACTATAGCTCACAAAGGGCAGAGAGAAAACCGATCACTCATGCTTATCCTCAACCCATTTTTATTTTTTTATGACTTGTCAAGCCCGGCCCTTCCCCAAAAGCCGTGTTCACTGCAAGCTTGGCGCTAATAACGCACAGCTGAAATCGGATTTGGGACACTGGACGGTACAGACCGCCGCGACAGTCTGGAAAAAATCTGGCCCAGATCGGATATGAACCACATACAAAAATTACCCAGATCGGATTTGAAATGGTCCACTTCTATGCGACTTGTCCCGTTCAGACCATCAAGTTAATGCCTGACTCGAGTCAGAAAAACACGAAAAAATTGGATTCGTGCATTAAGACCTGTAGAATGAACGTAGCCTTAGACAACGCTCTCCAAAGCTTCCTAACGTTTCCGTGTTTGCTACACTTGAATGCTAGTTCGGACATTTTTCCGAGTAAGGCCAACGACGTCATGCATCAAGAGAGACAATAGCTAATTAATATGCTCACTCGCCATCCTGTGGTCTGGGGTGTGAATTGCAACCTGTCAAAATGACGGATGGACTTCAGTTTTTTCCGTCACCGTTTTAAAAAACCGGTCAATGACGGAAAATATTCGGTTAACGCGACCCCTGGTCGAGCCTTAAGGTGCCGCTTTTGGAGCAAGGACTTCCTTCTTGCACGGCAGCCTCTCAGTCCAGGGAGATGCAAAACACGCTTGACTGTGGACACTGACACCTGTGTTCCAGCAGCTTCTAATTCTTGGCAGATCTGCTTTTTGGTGATTCTCGGTTGAATCTTCAGCCTCCTGACCAATTTTCTCTCAGCAGCAGGTGATAGCTTGCGTTCTCTTCCTGATCGTGGCAGTGACAAAACAGTGCCATGCACTTTATACTTACAATTGTTTGCACTGTTGCTCTTGGGACCTGCAGCTGCTTTGAAATGGCTCCAAGTGACTTTCCTGACTTGTTCGAGTCAATAATCACTCACAAGAAATTGCCAATTCGTGTTGCTGTATGTATATTTTTGACCCAGCAGATTTGATCACTTTTTCTGTTAACCCATAATAAAGTCATAAAAGAACCAAACTTCATGAATGTTTTTCGTGACAGAAGTATCTGTTCCAATCACTCTATCGGGTGCAGAGGCTTTGTGGGAACAACTTATACAAAGCTGCTGAGGGACTTGGGAGTCAGGGGCCAGAGCCAGCGCACAGCCATCAAAACTGCGTCAGAAGCAGTTGAAAGAAGCAGCCAGTGGCTATGGCTAAAGAGGAACGACCCAAGCTGGGCCCACAGGTAGTGCGTCAGGAGGTATGCGGTCAGCCTTAGCCTGGCTCAGGGAACTGGACACCCCTGCCATGCATAGTCCCCCTGAGGTTTTTTTTTTTTGTTTTTTTTTTGCCGCCACCTTGCACCAAGGCGACTGCCTTGGCTAATTGGGCTTGGGACGCAAGCTCAGGGCTGATCACCCTGCAGCTGGCCGCCTCTGGGGAGGGTGTATAGTGTCAAAGGCCGAAACACCCCATGACCCAGTGGAACACTACTGAGGATGCGTACCCACAAATTAATTCCCCTATCTTTAATACCAACATTCATCGAGAAGTCTTTTGCATGTGCCCGCACAGGAATTTTACCATCCCATTCTGTGTTTTCTGGAAACTGTTCCAATCACTCTATCGGAGAAAAATCAGAGTTGTAGAAATAACTGGAAACTCAAGAGAGCCATGACATTATGTTCTTCACAAGTGTATGTAAACTTTTGACCACAACTGTATCTTATATTTTAGTAATCGAGCATTCAACTGAAAATTCTATTGACTAATTGAGTAATCAGATCAAACTTTTTTTTTTTTTTTAGGTAAAGAGCAATTATAAATATACGTGAGAAAACAATTCATCTAATATTGAGCCATTTTCAGTCAATCTCTTTATTTTCAATGGACATTGTTGAAAACAGTCAACAATTGCACCTCCGATGTGACTAGAAAAAAAAGGCTAATTTACTAATTTCTAACCAAAAAACTAGATTAAAAAAAAATCATATTACCTAAAAATATAGTGACACATCCTTTAAAAGTAAAGATGTTGATCGGATCGGACGCCAACATGGGCAAAAAAAATGCGCATCGGTATCGGAACATGGAAAAATTCCGATCCAGGCTTCTGATCCAGTTTTTTTTTCTTTTTTTTTTTTTTTAAGTCCGGTCCGGGTTTTACAGCGCAACGATTTACATAATCCATTCCAGTTTTTGCTTCGGTTTCCCTAAAATCCGGTCCTCATTTTACGGCACACCTTCAACACACTACATTTACATTACAGTCTCCCAACTTACCGAGAGACTTTATCGGTAAAAATGTCAGCTGTGTGGGATCATTTCACCTTAAAGGACGACAAAGACGAAGAGGCAGAGTGCAACATATGCCACAATAAAGTCAAGCGTAGTGGTAAAGCTGTAAGAAGTTTTAATACAACCAACCTAATCAAGCATTTAGCGAAATACCACCACAAACAATATGAGGAGTATGTTAAGAAAACTGAAGACAAAAAGAAAGGTCCTACGCAACTAACACTGGGAGAAACTTTTGCTATGCGTGACAAATTGGCACTCGACAGTCCCAAAGCCCAGGGAATAACAAGAGTCATTGCCGATAAATTCATTCTGGATGACGAGCCATTATCTCACGTGAGTAAAGACGCACCATCCAACACTTAGAACCACGGTACAACATGCCCAGCCGTCATTACATCCTTGAGCGATTCGGCCGTGGAAGATTCGAGAACAATTCATAAATATCCAAATTCCGATTATTGAAATACGTCAAGTAAAGCGGAACTAATACACAGCGCGATCTTCGGGACGCAATGAGAAACGGACCGCATTGCGTCCCGAGAGTAAACATCATACTTGTCATAGACCCGGGTAATGCCAATGCTCGACTCACGGCTTTAGCTCAACTCATGCTGCTGGATAAAAAAACACAAGAATACCCGACTGCTGCTGACAGCCACTACAAACTACGTCAACATCGTTTTACTGTAGATAATAGATATCATATGTATATAGAACTGGTTGCAAAATGACAGGGTTGTTTCTAGCAACATTGAAGTATTGAAAACTAGTTGCGTTAGTAAACGGCCGCCATCTTAAAGCAGGAGACTTCCCTAGTAGGCTGTTGTGAACCTTCCAAGCGAACCTAATTAACTTTTTATCTAATATACTCCTAAATCTGCAAAATCTTGACTTGAATCCATCTTCAAAACAGTTTTAAAACTTTCACATGTCGAAAGTAGACAGAAGGGAAATTATGGAATAACGGGAACAATTTTAACAACTTTAACAGTTGATTCGCAAAATTAAATGAATTGAATGTAGTTTAAAGCTGCTGATACAGAATGGGGACTTGAGTATTTTATTTACTGTTTTAAAATGTTAACTTGATACTGAAATAGTCATTTACTTAAACCGGAGAGGCTTTTTATACAATTTTTGTAACTAATGCATGAAACATTAAAAGCATCTAATAGCTTGGGGGGGATTTGTGGAATTTTCCACTGAGGTTGTTGGTGTGTTTTGCTTTTTTAAGACAGTTTACAATATTATTTGCATGTTTTACTGACTGACTATGCCATTTCTGTTTGTTATTTATAATGTTTTGTGTTTGTCACTGAATAAACAGGTCAGTTTCTTGTTACAAACTGTTATGTGTTATTCAAACTCGCCTAATTCAACTGGCTAGTTGTTATCAAGAGTACTAAAACCTTTTTCAACATGAGTCTGACAACTAAATAAGGAGGCTAAATAACTTTAAACTTAAACACATGCTCAGATAGGCCGGTATCGGATCGGAAGTGCAAAACTATCGGTATCGGATCGGAAGTGCAAAAACCTGGATCAGGACCTCCCTAATTTGAGTTATTGTTAGACAGTAAAGTTGTCTCATTTCTTTTTATCAAGACATCACACATACAAACCCAACAATCTGCGCTTTGTAATTACAAAACATTGTATAAATTAATAAGAATTTAAAAAATTTAAGACAATATTTACTAGTCATTAATTTTACAGTCACTAAATCATCGATGAGTCACAGCGCTTACCATCCACGTCAAGTAGGGGGCGTGCGTCTGGATATTGTGCACGTCGTCCGCGGCCACGCCGGCGAACGTCTTCAAGGGCGTGCCGCCCGATTCCCGCAGCGCCACGGCGAAGGGCACCATCCACCGAACGCATTCCTCCAGCTCCGCCCTCTTCAAGGCTACGTACGAAACGCCAGAGGTCAGAACGAGAACGTCGGAGGCTAAGACGCGGGACTTTTCAGACGTACCCGACACGTTCTCCACCAGCTCCAGTGACGAAAAGTGGAAAAGGGCTGAGGCGGCCAGAACGCCGTTGGAGAACTCGAGGCAGCGCATGTCGAGCATGCAAACGTCTAGAAGCTGCATATCCGATAAGAAAAAAAAGAGGTGATCACATTTCAGCACCATTGACTGCGATAGACGTCCAATCCATTTTAACTGGTGGGGGCGAATGAACCGTTGTTCATTCGGCTTTTAAATTTCCTACACGTGGACAAGGCTCAACTGTAGTGCTGCAACGATTAATCGATTAACTCGAGTATTTGATTAGAAAAAAATATTTGAATTACCGTAATTTTCGCACTATAAGGCACATCCGATTATAAGCCGCCACCCACCAAATGTGACAGGAAAACGGCATTTGTTCACAGATAAGCCGCACTGGACTATAAACCGCAGCTGTCCTCACTGTATTATGGGATATTTACACTAGTGCTGCAACGATTAATCGATTAACTCGAGTATTCGATTAGAAAAAAAATATTCGAATTAAATTTTGCTGCTTCGAGTATTCGTTTAATTAAAGTGGCGTTGTAATGGTTTGTTTTTGAAGGTGTTTGCATTTAGTTTCATTAATTTGGGTGGATACACTGCCCTCTAGTCTGCCTCATTTTACATGGCCAAATCCAGCTGCTCTCTGTTAAGACCAACATAAGCTAGGTTTTTGTTTGAGCTCATGTATTTTAATGCATTCGTAATTTAGTTTGAAGGTATATTTAGCCAATTTTTGTGGGAATATGTGTCGGAACTATTTGTTGAGAGCATTGTTAAAAAAAATAAATAAATAAAAGTATTTTATAGCATTTAAGCTAGTGGACTTTTGCTTAGTTAGCCAATTGTCCTTTTGTTGTGCATATGTAGATCCTTATTTATTTATTTATTTATTTATTTATTTATACCGTTTTAGGCCCAGCTCAGGTATTTTAATTTTTTCATCTTTATCCGATTACTCGATTATTCGAACTAACTAGTTCATCGAATAATTGACTACTAAAATAATCGATAGCTGCAGCCCTAGTGTGTTATCAAGCGTAAAAAAATTTTTAGGTCAGAAATAAGAGTTTATATATATATATATATATATATATATATATATATATGTATATATATAAGCTCTAGAAGTTTTTGAGTGAAAACAGTAAAAAAAATTTTTTTTTCTCTAGTCACTTCTGAGATACAATTGTTGGCCGTTTTCAACAATGTACATCGAAAATAAAGACATTGATTGACTCAAAATGGTTCAAAATTAGATGAAATGTCTTGATTTCTCGTGTATATTTATAATTGCTCCTTACCAAAAAAAAAAAAAATGTTTTATCCGATTACTCGATTAATCGATAGAATTTTCAGTCGAATACTCGATTACTAAAATATTCGATAGCTGCAGCCCTAATTTACACCAAAAGATAATAACCGGTAACACTTCATTAGATAGCGGCATCATACGATGGTCAGAAGACCAAATGAACCACCATGAAGCTTTGAACCAATTGTTTGCAAAGCTTCATTGCTTCATTTGACCATCACTGCTCCCTTGGAGGAGACAGTCAATCTTCTATGCCAACTGCTGTCAACACTGTTGTTGTCCAACATGCATTGCAGCACTACAGATGTAAATAACAATCAAAATACGTTCTAAAATGTTCTGTACTAATTATTTTTATAATTACTGTTCCTGTTCTTCAATTAATTGCTAGTTACGGTATTTGGTAACACTATTTGACAGTGGCGCCATATGACTGTCATTAGACAATTAGACATAATTATGACATGACACTGTCATGAGCATTAAAAAATGCTTATAACAGTTATCATTTAGTTTTATTCGGCAAATGATCTCACTTTGAATGGATTTAAAAGATCCAAGCTGAACATAAATGGAGTTGGTAACATAATTTGCTGGATGACACTTAATTACATCAGTCATAAGCATTCAGTAATGCCCATGATAGTCTAATGTCATAACTATGACGGTGTTTTGACAGTCTTATGACGCCACTGTCAAATAAAGTGTTACCAAATACCATAACAAGCAATTAATGAAACTGGAACAGTAAATGCATAAATAATTAGCACAGAACATGAATTTTGATTGTTACTTACATCTGTAGTGCTGCAATGCATGCTAGGAGGCATGTGTTGCCAATTAACCCAAATAAATCAATAAATAAGCCACACTGGACTATAAGCCACAGAATTCACAATGAACGAAAAAAGTAGCGGCTTATACTCGGGAAATTACGGTAACCTTTGCTGCTTCGAGTATTTGTTTAATTAAAGTGGTGTTGTCATGGTTTGTTTTGAAAGTGTTTGCATTTAGTTTAATTGATTTGGGTGGATACACTGCCCTCTTGTCGGCCTCATTTCACGTGACAAAATCCAGCTGCTCCTTGTTAAGACCAACATAAGCCAAGTTTTTGTTTGAGCTAATGTTTTGTGATGCATTCGTAAAGTAGTTTATAGGTATATTTAGCCGTTTGAGGGAATATGTGTCTGAACCATTTGTTAAGATCATTGTGTTAAAAAAAAAAAAAAATAGCGTTTTATAGCCTTTAAGCTAGCAGCCTTTTGCTATGTAAGTTACCATAATGTGCTTCTGTTGTATATAGATCCTCATTTTTTTGTTTTTATACCGTTTGAGGCTCAGCTCAGGTATTTTAATTTTTTTATGTTCCTTATCCGATTACTCGATTAATCGAACCAACTAGCTGATCGATTAATCGACTACTAAAATAATCGATAGCTGCAGCCCTACTCGAGTTGAATCATTTGAATTGATTTGAAAGGGGAATAATATGCAAGTCTGACCTCTGCTATGTGAGCAAAAGTGGCCTGCGGGTACTTGGGGATGAGCACTTGGTCCGACTCGTTGAGGTACGCCACCTGCATGTAGACGTTGAGCCAGGAAACGGGCGTCTGCGGGCTCAGACTCCATTTCAGCTCCTGGTCGGGGATCGCGACAAAAATCACACGAGTTGTTCATCCAACTACCGTCACGCTGTGTCCCTCACCTTCATAATGATGATCTCCATGCTGAGGATCTCATCTTCGGTGCAGGCTTCGTCCGTCACGTAGGCAAACTGGTGCACTTTGGGAGGGTACATCTCCTGTGTCAGGTATAGTGCAGATGACATTTTTTGCAATCGCACGAAAAGATTCAGCTCATGTTAGGAGCTAAAGATCATTGTTCTTTTCGTCAACGATGGCGATCACCAAAATATTTCATTAACAAACCATTTTTTGATGAACACCAGTTTTCATAAGACGATGAGATGAATACAGTGCTGGCCAAAAGTGTTGGCACCCCTGCAATTCAGGCGGATAATGCTCAATTTCTCCCAGAAAATGATTGCAATTACAAATGCTTTGGTAGTAATAGCTTCATTTATTTTGCTTGCAATGAAAAAAACCCAAGAGAGAATGAAAAAAAAAAATCATTTTACACAAAACTCCATTAATGGGCCGGACAAAAGTATTGGCACTAGTGTTGCACCGATACCATTTTTTGGCCACGATACCGATACCTGGCTGTGCAGTATCGGCTGATACCGATACCATACCGATCCCACCCCGTTTTTATATATATATTTTTTTTCCTTAATTTTTTTTTTTTCCCCAAAGAGCTACATAATTGGATGTGAAATCATTGCTATCAAGGCTTTGTCAGGCTGTTGCTTACCTTTGCAAAATAGGAAAAAGTACACTAAACCCTAGTAGACAATAGTTGAATAAACCTTTGGCTCTCAATGGCCAAAATAGTGCTAAATTTGTGAAATTAATAAAACATGTATAATACTAGCCCAACAGTAAGAAAGTAAAAATAAATTCATAATAATAAACTCTGAATGAACTGAATAAACTTTTTTAAACCTCTCAAAGTCCAAACAGTGCACCTTTCATGAAATTATTGTCACATTCTGCTGCTGGTTAGATTGTGTTTTGATGCTGGGCGTGGACGCGTAGCACTTGAATCCAATGCAGGCTCATCAACGCAGCATTTAAGCACGGGTGATCTCAGAGAAGGCTGCCGAGATATTTGCCTTGCTGATCGCTATTTGACATCTGGCACATTAATCTCGCTACATTTGCTTGTTATGCCCCTGCATTGGGTTTTTCTGTTAGTGTGCTGCTCTCGTTTGTAACCGCTGCCTATCGTCTTAGTTTGTCCGTCGACCTGCTGTCACGGACTCCTTTTCTACTATCCCGCGATCGCGTGTTATTTTTTGTTTGCAATCATTAAACCCTTTTATGTATCCCCCGCTTGTTGTCTGCTTCGAGGTTCAACCTTGTTTCCGCATTTGTGGACGCTAACAATTATAAGTAATAATAATTGACCACAGCATCCCGTCTCTCCGTTTTTTCGGGAGGTGGGAGTCCCTTATTTCTATTTCTGAAAGGTGGCAACAATACTTTGGAAACACTTCCCAAATTACTGCGGTATTTCTTTCAGTAAAAGACAATAAAAGTAAAGTAGACGAAGTGAACTGACCAGAGATTGTTGCTCCGGTCCGGCGGCCTTCTTCCTCTGGATAGCAGTCCTGCTCTTGCATGCTCAAACTCGTTGTGTTCGTTCACGTTTTGTCTTCAAATGTTTTATCAAGTTCGAGGTATTGAAACTGGCCGATTTAAAGCCACATCTCCAAACTTTCAGGCCGCAAATCTTGCATGGAGCCATTGATTTTAATCGACGGGATTTCTTTTTGGAAATATTTCCCGACCGCCGCGGCGCCGCCATATTTCCTGGTTTGTTTTTCGTCCATATGAAAAAGCCCCCTTTTGATTGGTCAGGAGTGGCTATTGGCCCGCTCTCATTGGTCTGGAGCAGGCCAATAGCGATAGCTGCTTGGTGTTCACGTGTCATCACACAACACAGAGACAGAGTGTAGTGAGCGCCAGGAGGAGAAAAAGGCTGTGGTCAAATGTTATAATAATGGACCGGTAAATGGTATCGGCGCAGTCTTTGTTGGTACTCGCCGATACCGATACCACCATTTCGGGCCGGATCGGCGCCCCCTGCCGATACTAGTATCGGTATCGGTGCATCTTTAATTGGCACCCGTTGAAAAATCATGTGATGCTTCTCCTTTTTTTTTTTAATATAAATACATTTTATTATGAAATCGTTTTCTTGAGGTAGGTTTATCAAATTTATCCCAATAACGGCGGTAATTATTTTTTTCAAAAATGTATCACGTTAAAATATTTAACGCTATTAATGCATGCGCTGCACGACCCACTCACGCATTGTCGCGCTCCATCTGTAATGGCGCCATTTTGCCTATATAGAGAGCTAAAAGGCAGCGTAAATTGAGTAGAGTGAATTTTGGCAGCCTTTAGAACCTTATTTTAATTAGCTATAGCCTTACAATCCCTCTCCCTACAATTAGAAATATCATGGGAAGAAATGTCGGGAAGCAAGGTAGCAATTGATCTTTTTCTTAACACCTTAAGTTATATCCCATCACAGAGAAGATATATGAATTGGTAGCACTACGCACAGTCGTGGTTTCACTTGTCATGGTTCAACTTCCCACCAAGCATTGGGCATGGCCTTCAGTATCATTTACTGAAAGCTCAACAAATACACTAGATTGCAATATTTACTCACAATTTACAAAGTCACAAGTCTTTATCCGTGGATCCCTCTCACAGAAAGAATGTTAATAATGTAAATACCATCTTGAGGATTTATTGTCATAATAAACAAATACAGTACTTATGTACTGTATGTTGAATGTATATATTCGTCCGAGTTTTATTCATTTTTTTCTGAATGCATTGCCAAAATGTATATGAGCGGGAAAAATTATCGGGAATGATTGGAATTGAATCGGGAGCAAAAAAAAAAAAAAAGCAATCCGATCGGGAAATAACGGGATCGGCAGATACTCAAACTAAAATGATCGGGAGCAAAAAAACATGATCGGAACAACCCTAGTGGTGACAACTAAATCACACTTGCAGCCAGTTAAAATGGATTAAAGTGTACTCAACTTCTGTGTGTGCACCACAATGAGCATGGAGAAAAGAAAGACCAAAAAACTGTCTGAGGACTTCAGAATCAAAATTGTGAGGAAGCATAGGCAAACTCAAGGCTACAAGTCCACCGTCAAAGGCCTGAATGTTCCCGTTTCTACCTTGCACAGTGTCATCAATAAGTGTAAAGCCCACGGCACTGTGGCTAACCTCCCTAGATTTGGATGGAAAAGAAAAATTGACATGAGATTTTGACGTGCAGATGGTGGATAAAGAACCTTGTCTGACATCCAAACATGTTCAAGCTGTCCTGCAGTCCGATGGTACAACAATGTCACCACGTACTAGAGCAGGGCGTTAAACCGAAAATTTACCGTTACCGAAATTCTTCACGATGACCGACGTAATTTTGACCATGTCGGTAAATTCGGTAGTTTAATCAAACAATAAAATATAGTCGTTTCATCCCGGTTTGACTGTGTTGTTCGGCAATGTTCATTCCCCTTTAAGAAAGCAGTCAGTGCGCTTACGTTGGGAGTCACGTGGTTTTCAGGAAACCAAACAAACAGAAGCCCGGTAGGCTAACGCTAGCGGCTAACGCTACAAGCAAACGTGATGGAGCCGGGCTTAAGGGAGCTTCGCCAAACTTTCACCCCACATTAAGTAAACTCTTGGCGGGTTCCAGACGGGCTTTTGTCTGCTGTCCTCCCTAGTTCTCACGATTTCAGGAGAGGATGCTTTCAGTGCTTTTTTCTGGTAGCCAAGCCACAGGCTAACGCTAGCGGCTAACGGTACAAATAAACGCGATGAGTCAGATAGCGGCTCTAACCTTGTCGAAACGGCTGTAATTAATGAGTGGACCGGGCACGGACTTCATCTAGCAATCATAATGTCGCGTTATTTGGTATCTCTGTGTGATTTCTCTGAAAGCTTTCATGATGGTAAAGCACTCAGCATAAAGTATAATCCAACAGTGAAGACTATATATGATATGACAGTTTAATGGCCACAGCTATTTTTCTGTATGTGTTTGCGTTATTCTGCCATCATAAAATCTTAAAATGTTTCATTGGCATCAGATCAATACAGCTTTAATCTGGTTGTGTCTGTGTGGGGGGTGTATGTATTAAAAAATGTTCCGGGAAACATATCTGAAACCTTGACGTAAACACTTGAGTTGAATAATTATGTCACAGCAGCCAATACCAAAAAGTTGTCTGAAGTGTACTGTTAAAGCTGCAAGTCATTTGTGTTACAATGACATGTTTGCACAGTCGTCATATTGATTTTTACAATGTACATTTTAAGTCATACAAGCCGTTATAAATGTTCACACTAGAATTCTTATTGTTTTGATATTGATTTTTTTTTTTTTATACTTAATGTTTAGACTGCATGTGCAATTGTTAAATTGAAAGCTGGTAAATAAATTTAACGAGAAACGGTTAATTTGTATTCCATGCATTGATTCAAATTTTCAAATTATATAACACTTGGGCGAATTTATCATCATTTATCGTTATCGAGGTGAATCTGCTCAATTTACCGTGATATGTACTTGAGGCCATATCGCCCAGCTCTACCCCATACTACCCGTCGTTGTCTGAATGAAAAGGGACTCTACCCAGGAAGACCCCAATTCTGACCCAGAGACTTAAAAAAGCCAGGCTGGAGATTGCCAAAACTTACCTAGAAGAATGTTCTCTGGTCAGATGAGACAAAAGTACAGCTTTTTGGGAAAAGGAATCAACAGAGTTTACGGGAAAAAAACAGAGGCCTTCAAAGAAAAGAACATGATCCCCACAGTCAAACATGGCGGAGGTTCTCTGATGTTTTGGGGTTGCTTTGCCACCTTTGGCACTGGACTGCTTGACCGTGTGCATGGCATTATGAAGTCTGAAGACTACCAGCAAATTTTGCAGCATAATGTAGGGCCCAGTGTAAGAAAGGTGGGTCTCCCTCAGCAGGACAGTGACCCAAAACACAATTCAAAAATGGTTTAAGAGAAAGGACTAGAGACTTGTAAAGTGGCCAGCTATCAGTCCAGACCTGATTCCTGTGGATTGATCTGAAAATGGCAGTTTAGAGAAGGCACCCTTTAAATCTCAGAGACCTGGAGCAGTTGGCCAAATAAAAATACTCTAAAGTTCCGGTAGAGCATTGTACGAATCTCATTGATGGATACTGGAAGCGGTTGTTCGCAGCGATTTTGTCTAAAGCAGGGTTCACTAAATCCGGACCTCGGTGCCACTTTTCCTGTCGTGTTTTCCACGTCTCTCTCCCCTAACACACCTGAATATACAGGTTTATGGTAATGTTTAGAACAACCAATATGCTATGCTTGTGCTGTGTTTCACCAGTCAGTAAAATGACATTTCTGTATCTGTACACGAGCTCTGTTTTCTTGTATTCTTCTATTTATTGGTGCTAAAATTAGGGTGCGCGTTATAAACAGGTACAATAATTTCCCCTAGATTTTACAAGTAAATTTGGGGTGCGCATTATACACGGGTGCGCCTTATATTCGGGAAATTACGGTAATAAGTATTTTCCTCCAAAAGACGAAAATCAAAAGGGCTGCCGTACCTCGACTTTGGCGGCGATGAAAAGGCAGCTGATGCCGATGAGCTGTAGCGTGGACTTGAAGACGTTGCTCTGCGTGGCCATGAAGCGGTCAAAGTAGTCCTGCGCCAAGTGGTACGTCTCGCGGTGCAGCTTGTATACTTCGCTCACCTGGAACGGCAAAAACGGATGCGTTAACGCGATTTTGTCGGCAACCGCACGGAGCCCAAATCGCACTCGCCTCCATGAGCCAGTCGAGTAGAATGGCTCTCATCTTGGGCTGAAGGTGTGGATGTTTATCCATCATGTTGACGGTGCGCGTGTACGTTTTGTCTTTGGCTAGCATGTTGTTCCACACCACGTCTTTACTCGCCCAGCTAGATGTAAACACGCCACAACACAAATGTAATAGTTGTACAGGTAGTAGTGCAGAAAGGAACCATACAAGCAGTAGGGTGGCGTGAACACGGCAGGAGTCTCTACAAGAATCTTGAACACATTAAGGATTATCTACTAAAGATAACAAAGGTTCTGACTTTAATTTGCACGGATATAAAATGACACGTAAAAACAATTATCTGCTGTGTCTACCGAGCTCCTGATTCAAATGTCTAGTTTACTGAGTATATGGAAAAGATACTGTATAAAACGAATAATAAGCATGTTTTTCGCTGTGGAGACGTCATGTCTGATGAAATTGTTACAGTGATCTTTGCGTGCGCCAATTTTTGCCACCATGTACACCTTAGCAATGTATCCTTTTAAGAGACTTATAAGAAAAGCATTCTGAGTCGCTACTCACACCAGCTGTGATAACACAATCACTTTTGCCACACACATAGCCACAACAAAATGTTCCCACAGCAAACAGATGCAAAAATGACAAAGCTATAACCTTGTACGCCCTGAAATTAATCGAGCTGCTTGACTGGACGCTAGTTACTAAACCCAGATTGTTTATTGTACAGTTTTGTGGCCATCTGATGTATGTACCATGTCTGAATGTGCGTCTTTAGTTGTATGGGGGACGGGAAACATAAGCATATGCTTCTTCCCGTCCGCCTTTATCTTCTTCGGTTCCTTCGGGCAAATCATATCACATTTTATAATTGTCAATAGAGATGTCCCGATCTGATATCTGGATCGGATCGGCCGACACGGAAAAATTCCGATCCAGACTTCCGATCCATTTTTTTTTTTTTTTTTTTTAAAGTCCGGTCCGGGTTTTCCAGTGCACCGACTTACATAATCCATTCCAGTTTTTGCTTCGGTTTACCAAAAATCCGGTCCGCATTTTACGCACACCTTCAACACACTACATTACCGTCTCCCAATTGACTGAGAGATTATCGGTAAAAATGTCAGCTGTTTGGAATTTTTTTCCACTTTAAAGGACGACAAAGACGAAGAGGCAGAGTGCAACATACGCCACAATAAAGTCAAGCGTGGTGGTAAAGCTGTAAGAAGTGTTAATACAACCAAACTAATCAAGCATTTAGCAAAATACCACCACAAACAATACAAGGAGTATGAGGAGTATAAGGAGAAAACCGAAGATAGAAAGAAAGGTCATACGCAACGAACACTGGCAGAAACTTTTGCTATGCGATACAAACTGGCACTTGACAGTCCCAAAGCCCAGGGAAGAGTCATTGCCGAAGGAATCATTCTGGATGACGAGTCATTATCTCTCGTGAGTAAAGTGGGATTTAGACGCATCGGGCAGACTTTTTTCAAAAAATATACATTCATATATTTATACTAAAATGATGTATGTACAGTGCCTTGCAAAAGTATTCGGCCCCCTTGAACTTTGCAACCTTTCGCCATATTTCAGGCTTCAAACAAAGATATAAAATTTTAATTTTTTGTCAAGAATCAACAACAAGTGGGACACAATCGTGAAGTGGAACAAAATTTATTGGATAATTTAAACTTTTTTAACAAAACTGAAAAGTGGGGCGTGCAATATTATTCGGCCCCCTTGCGTTAATACTTTGTAGCGCCACCTTTTGCTCCAATTACAGCTGCAAGTCGCTTGGGGTATGTTTCTATCAGTTTTGCACATCGAGAGACTGACATTCTTGCCCATTTTTCCTTGCAAAACAGCTGGAGCTCAGTGAGGTTGGATGGAGAGTGTTTGTGAACAGCAGTCTTCAGCTCTTTCCACAGATTCTCCATTGGATTCAGGTCTGGACTTTGACTTGACCATTCTAACACCTGGATACGTTTATTTTTGAACCATTCCATTGTAGATTTGGCTTTATGTTTTGGATCATTGTCCTGTTGGAAGATAAATCTCTGTCACAGTCTCAGGTCTTGTGCAGATACCAACAGGTTTTCTTCCAGAATGTTGCTGTATTCGGCTGCATCCATCTTCCCGTCAATTTGAACCATCTTCCCTGTCCCTGCTGAAGAAAAGCAGGCCCAAACCATGATGCTGCCACCACCATGTTTGACAGTGGGGATGGTGTGTTCAGGGTGATGAGCTGTGTTGCTTTTACGCCAAACATATCGTTTTGCATTGTGGCCAAAAAGTTCCATTTTTGTTTCATCTGACCAGAGCACCTTTTTCCACATGTTTGGTGTGTCTCCCAGGTGGCTTGTGGCAAACTTTAAACGAGATTTTTTATGGATATCTTTGAGAAATGGCTTTCTTCTTGCCACTCTTCCATAAAGGCCAGATTTGTGCAGTGTACGACTGATTGTTGTCCTATGGACAGACTCTCCCACCTCAGCTGTAGATCTCTGCAGTTCATCCAGAGTGATCATGGGCCTCTTGGCTGCATTTCTGATCAGTTTTCTCCTTGTTTGAGAAGAAAGTTTGGAAGGACGGCCGGGTCTTGGTAGATTTGCAGTGGTCTGATGCTCCTTCCATTTCAATATGATGGCTTGCACAGTACTCCTTCAGATGTTTAAAGCTTGGGAAATCTTTTTGTATCCAAATCCGGCTTAAAGCTTCTCCACAACAGTATCTCGGACCTGCCTGGTGTGTTCCTTGGTTTTCATAATGCTCTCTGCACTTTAAACAGAACCCTGAGACTTTCACAGAGCAGGTGCATTTATACGGAGACTTGATTACACACAGGTGGATTGTATTTATCATCATCGGTCATTTAGGACAACATTGGATCATTCAGAGATCCTCAATGAACTTCTGGAGTGAGTTTGCTGCACTGAAAGTAAAGGGGCCGAATAATATTGCACGCCCCACTTTTCAGTTTTTTATTTGTTAAAAAAGTTTAAATGATCCAATAAATGTTGTTCCACTTCACGATTGTGTCCCACATGTTGTTGATTCTTGACAAAAAAATTACATTTCATATCTTTATGTTTGAAGCCTGAAATGTGGCGAAAGGTTGCAAGATTCAAGGGGGCCGAATACTTTTGCAAGGCACTGTATGTATGTACTTTTCCAGCGTTATTTCGCTGTGTAAATGCATTTATAATGATAAAAATATGTAGAGTATTTCAACATTGAGAAATAGCGTTTTTTTTCTGCCAACTTGAGATTAAAATAAATGTCAAATCCACTATCCACCTGTTAGAACACACATGCAAATATAAAATATATAAATGTGTATTGAATATCCATCTTACAGTCTTGTTTAACTGGGAGGATTTGTTACAAAAGACAGGCTATAATTTGTTATCATTATGCATATATGCACTGGCGTCACCAAACGCGATCACACAAAACGTAACCACGCATCGCTCCTGAGTCCTCACAAATAAAGCATAATTTTTTTTTTTTTTTTTCGGGCTCGTGCCTACAAATAAACCATAAAATTTTGGGTTTTTTCGGGCTGGGCAAGCAAATCAAAGGGAGTGTGTAATAGTTAATAGTTTGAGGTTGTTTGTGTGTTTTGCTTTTTTAAGACAGTTTACAATATTATTAGCATGTTTTACTGTTTGAATATGTCATTTCTGTTTGTTATTTATGTTTTGTGTTTATCATTTAATTAACAGGTCAGTTTGTTACCAACCATTATGTGTCATTCCAACTCGCCTAATTCAGCTGGCAAGTTGTTATCAAAACTACTAAAACCCTTTTCAACATGAGTCTGACAACTAAGTAAGGAGGCTAAATAACTTTAATACATGCTCAGAGAGGCCGGTATTGGTATCGGCCAGTATCGGTATCGGATCGGAAGTGCAAAACAATATCGGTATCAGATTGGAAGTGCAAAAACCTGGATCGGGACATCCCTAATTGTCAATGATACCGATGATGATAATAAAATTATTCAAAACAAAAAAAACAAAACAACCCTTCTGAGTATAGTGGTCGTAGTAGATTATATAAAAAATTATATGGACAAGTGAAATATTTACTGAGTAGGAATCTAATTGCAGTGGTATTACAAAAATGAATGAAAATGAAAAAAATAAACACTTTGGCAGTTGTCTATGCGAACCCTTTGTAGGGCACTCTTAACACATTGGCTGCCATTGACAGCGCGAGACGTCTCTGACACTAAAACGCTGGCATTCACTGCCAGTCAAACTGAATTGGACATCTATTGTTGTCAATTGCAAGCAGTTATCCTAATTTTCCTCGTACCGTATTGGCCCGAATATAAGACGGCCCTGATTATAAGACGACCCCTCTTTTTCCAAGACTCAAGTTTGAAAAAAAGACTTTAAACACCAAATAAATTTTTATCCAGAATTACAGTACATCTGAAACAAATGATTTCAACAATATATTTGAGAGAAAAAGCATGTTATTTTGCCTCATTCAAATCTTTATATCTGAACATTTAAATATGTAAACTAAAGTGCAATCGCATTCGTAAATGGCTTCTGGTTTTTGAAATGTAAATAAACCAATTTATTGTGATAAAAACACAAAATTTCAATAACTGTCAGTCTTACTGTAACTGTAGTCTTGAAACAAATCTGAATAAGGAAAAACGTTGCAATAAAATAATGCAAACTGGTTAAACTTGAGAGTAGCTGAGATATGTCATGACTCATGAAAGAACATCACTTCACTGATATCCGGCGCCATCTAGCGTCGTGAATGGGTATAATGTCTAGACCCCGAATATAAGACGAATCCCACTTTTTCAGTCTTATTTCAATGCAAAAAACATCTCATATTCGGGCCAATACGGTATAAAGGCGCACCTGACCATAAGCCACCTCCCACCAAATTTGACAGGAAAATGGCATTTGTTCATAGATAAGCCGCAGTTGTCCTCACCGTACTATGGGATATTTATACCAAAATATATTATATGCATTGCAGCACTGCAGACGTAAAGAACAATCAAAATTCATGTTCAGTGCTAATTATTTCTTCAGTTACTGTTCTAGTTGTTTCATTAATAGCTAGTTAATGTATTTGGTAATTATTTGACAGTGGCGCCGTAAGCCATGAGCATTAATGAATCCTTATGTATAGACTTTATAACGATTAACAGGTCAGATTCAACCTCCAGTGTGCCACGCCTTCAAGCAGGGGGCCATCCTACAATCCGCTTTAGTTATTCGCGGTTGGTCGAAGCGACACATGCAGGGATTCAACGCCGGATTTACGTTGAAAGAGTACGAATGCTGTACCGCTTCATACCATGCATTTTGAACATTGTGAAAAAAAAAATCAATGGGAGAAATTAACCGCTACAGCATTGGCATTATACTTCGCAATATTTACGTAAAATAAATGCTACCTGCATGTTTTTTTGCTTTTAATTAACCAAGAATCAAGACAGTTTTATGTCCATATCTATAAAGAATTCAGGGATTTAAGCAATTATTCACATGAATTTTCACCGGAAAAGCTCTGTTTACATCAGGTGGCCGCTAGCTACATTCACTAACAGACTAGCATTGTACTTCGACATAATTATGTTAAATAAATGCTAACTGCTCAGTTTTTTTTTTTTTTTGCTCTTAACCAAAAATCGAGTGTTTCATGTCCGTATCTATAAAGAATTCAGGGATTTAAGCATTTATTCACAAGAATTTTCACCGGAAAAGCCGTTTACATCAGGCGGCCGCTAGCTACATTCACTAACAGACTAGCATTGTACTTCGACAAATTTACGTAAAATAAATGCTAACTGCAGGTTTCTTTTGCTTTTACCCAAGAAACGAGACTGTTTTATGTCTATATAAAAAATTCGGGGAATTAAGCATTTATTCACAAGAATTTTCACCGGAAAAGCTGTTTATACCAGGTGGCCGCTAGCTAAATACAATAAGACTAGTATTGTACTTCGACATATTTACGTGAAATAAATGCTACCTGAATGTTTTTTTTTTTTTGCTTTTAACCATGAATCGAAGCTGTTTTACATCCATATCTATAAAGAATTCAAGGATTTAAGCATTTATTTACAAGAATTTCTAATGAAAAAAAGCTCTGTGATTCCACTCCGTCAGCTTTGACGGCCTCGCCAACAATGTAGGCCCCCTATTAATCGGCCCTGTGCCCAGTGAATACATTATGAAGTCTATGCGTGAGGTACCAAGAGGTTCCTTCCACTATTCTTTATTCAACAGCGACATCTTTCAGTTCATGGCAGGAACATATCAAGAACCTATTGGTAGTACCACTACTATTACAATCATAGAATTCATAATATATTGACATGACACGGGGCTCAGGGCCGATCCGTAGGGGGCCTATTTTCAAGACAAAAGCTGCTACAGACCTAAAACCAAAACAGGCACCTACCTTAGCCATATATGAGTCTCCATGAGCCGTGGCAAAAAAAAAATTCCAAGTCGTTCCCTTATAAAATCCCGATGAATTATCTTTTATACAAGTATAACAAAACTTAAAATGGCTACGACTATAAAATTCTCGGATTGTACACTACATTCACAAAAATCACCAAATGCAGAGATAATCACCTATATTTTCAGGATCAATAGCAATAGTTCACATATCCTATATCAAGTTTTTGAGCAAAATTGCAACTTAAAATTTTTTTCAACAGCTAATAAATCACTCAATTTTCAAATCAGAAACTTAATACTTGAGGAAAACATGCAGAATCCATTATAAATAATTTACAAAGAGATTATTAATTCTATATGCAATCACAACTTATTATAGAATAGCCTATTGTCATTATACAGTTACCGTAGTTATATAGTTGTAGTGAATGAGGCTAGGGGCCGCCTGACGTAAACAGCGCTTTTCTGGTGAAAATTACTGTGAACAAATGCTTAAATCCCCAAATTCTTCATAGATATGGACGTAAAACAGTCTCGATTCTTGGTTAAAAGTAGTGCTGCAACGATTAATCGATTAACTCTAGTATTCGATTAGAAAAAAATATTCGTACTAAATTTTGTTGCTTCGAGTATTCGTTTAATTAGAGTGGCATTGTAATGGTTTGTCCTCTGGTCTGCCTCATTTCACATGGCTGAATCCAACTGCTCCCTGTTAAGACCAACATAAGCTATGTTTTTTTAATGCATTCTTAATTTAGTTTGTAGGTATATTTAGCCGTTTTTTGTGGGAATATGTGTCCGAACTACTTGTTAAGAGCATTGTAGAAAAAAAAAAAACCTTTTGCATGTTATAGCATTTAAGCTACCAGACTTTTTCTATCCAAGTTAGCAATTGTTCTTTTGTTGTACACTGATTCTCATTTAAAAAATAATTATATCGTTTGAGGCTCAGGTGTTTTAATTTTTCATGTTCCTTATCCGATTACTCGATTATTCGAACTAACTAGTCCATCGATTAATCGACTACTAAAATATTCGATAGCTGCAGCCCTAGTTAAAAGCAAAAAAAATCACGCAGTTAACGTTTATTTTACGTAAATATGGCAAACTATGATGCCAATGCACTAGCGGCTGAGTCCTCCCATTGATTTTTTTCACGTTTAAAAATGCATGCATGGTACGAAAAATATAATAATGACCTTGAATCCTCCAACAAATCACTCCCAAGGCAATCCTTCCTGTTTGTATGTGGTAAAGCTTTTGTACTTCTTCAGAAATCAAAGCTTAAATCTGGCTTGGACATGAGCGTGTGCAGTCTTCGAATGACTATCACTAAATGAACCTCAGCCCCCTATGGTAAGGCGTGAGGCAAAGAATGACGAAGTGTCAGGTCAATAGAGTTTTAAAGTCTATGCTACAACTTAGTGTATCTGTACTGTTGAACACAAACCAGAGCGCAGGAAGCGGCGCACAGTGAACGGGAGTGGCCAAGACGTTGGCGAGGTCGTAATGAGGGAACCCGACGTTGATCAGCGTAATCTGCCGCTCGTCGTGGCGTTCCAGCGTAGACGTCCGGCGCCGAGGACTTGTGTACGCGCCTTCGTCAGACTGCTGCGCCACCTTCAAAAAAAAAAAAAAAAGAAATCTTAACTCCTTCTGTACCCGTGACAGCTTTAGAAGTCCAATCTATTTGAAGTGGAAGGTTGGCAGCGAATCAACAAACGTTCACACTCCCACATCAAATGGATCTGATGTCTACTCGTAATCAACCAATTTGCAGTTTAAATTGTCGCTTCCAAAATTGTCTTGATATTTTAACCACACAGATTGAATGCTACCTGACTAGAAGTCGCGTTATAAAGAAGTCTTTATGAACTCATTGGCTTTCACTGACAGCAGTAGACGTCCGATCTATTAGATGTGCTAGGCTGACAGCGAATAAACAAAAGTCCACACCCTCACTTCCAATGTGTACTCATGATCAACTCATTTTCAGAGCTTAAATTTTCGCTTCCAAAAATGTCTTCATATCATAACCTCATAGATTGAATATATATTATATAGCATTGAGATGCGTTCCGGCCCGGAATCTTACACCGGAACCGCGTTCCGGCCCGGAATCTTACACCGGAACCGCGTTCCTGACAGTTACCGCTAGGGGTGCACGATATTCATTTTTTGATACCGAGCCATCGATAACTTCCTGCTCCTCAAGGCCGATACGATAACTGATAATATGTGTATATATATATATATATCATTTTTCAATGTATATTCACCTGAGTTTTTGAACACCAGTAGGTGAAAAATACTAGTAGTTGATTCAGCTTACATTTGCCTTGGACTGAACCAGAATTTTCATGATGACATGAAAATTATTATAATGAACAAAACAAAGACAGTAACAAAACTTTGCATAGCGGAAAAACAGGAGCGGAAACAAATGTACAAATCCCAATCCGACATCGTGCCAAAAATATTATTAATAGGGCCGATAATATATTATGTTACCGTATTTATTGGGATGACGTCATAATTCCCATTATCGGACCGATAATTATCGTGCACCTCTAGTTCCCGCCCACTTTCACCCCTGGTTTGTTGAGCCCCCCCGCCCCAAAAGTCAAACTCCACCTATGACTACCGCATATTGGCAATAATTTATGAGACAATATTTCGCCTACTAAAATTTGTTATCGCGACAGGCCTTGTATATAGACGCCCTCTCCATTTGAACCGAATGACCGAAGTGGACGTCCACAAATAAAAAACTCATATCAAGAGTTAATTTATGGATCAATTGGACGTTCAGCCCAAAAATGTCATGAAATTTGAACCTGGCAGTCCCGCTGCTTCTTCTTGGTCATCTCGTCTTCATCCACATCTTGTAAATACTAAAGAGAAAAAAAGTCCATGTTAGCTTGACATTCTATTCATAAGATTTCATTTCATCAGAGAACGAAAGGGGAAGAAGAAAGGGAGCTCCACTCCATTCCACTCCACTCACAATGGCAACATCTGCCTTCCTCTTCCTCGGCCTGGTCGCCTTAACACTGGCCGCGTCGGGAGCAACACACTCGGCTTCTTGTTCCGTTTCTTCCCTGAGAAAAGAAAAAACAGACACGGGACGGGGCAAAGTTGTCAGCAAAGTGCGAATTGGACGCGTTGGCAAAGCCCAACAAACGACAATAAGGTGATTTAGCTACAAGCTAACTAGCTGAAGAAGCTAAACTTTGTCGCTGAGTGATTGAGTGGAGAGACGTAAAAATAGGATAAATTAGCACTTACCGACTTCCAAGCATTCTAGCCACGAGGCTGGCTGTCTTCACAGGAGTAAACCTGCCAGAAATAAGGAGTTTAAAGTTGTTTTAGGTGAGTTTTAAGACGGAGCAAGAGCACACTCCCAACCCCCACGTTCAGCTGACAAAGACCAACTCGTCCTGGCGGGCAAACGAGCACACTGCTGACATGTAAAGTGGCTAAAATAGCCCAAAACCCACAAATACGCGCATGAAATTCCACTTTAAGACAGAAAACACGTTAGGCTATCCGTCAGATAATGTTATTAGGTGGATGAATCGTGGGAAAGTGTTCATTTTCTTTCACAAAGTTTGGACATCTGTCTGGATTCATCATGGCCGACGCAGCTGCATTTGACGAGGTTGCCAAAAAATAAGCCACAAAATGAGCAAAAAGTGATACAAAACAATCATAATAAGGATGTTAGGACATCATTTTCAGCTTCAATTGTTTTAAGAGTGCCATAATCATTCAATAAGTTTGTTGTACTCACCTCAAGATGCTTCTCTTGAAGTTCACAACCAAAGTCGAGCATGAAAGTAATCAATGAATCAATAAGCGCATTGATGAAGGAGGTTCCGCGGATGCTTTTCCGAAATTGTCGGAGCTCCGCGACAGCGTGCTGGCGGAAGGCCGGTGTCTGGTCGCAATGAGCGGGTAGGCAGGCGGGCGCGCCTCGGACGCGTCAAGCGGGGAGGAGGCGATTTAACTTGGCGCTCAAATGGCTTCTTCTCCGCCTCCCGACGGGCTTCTTCCGCTTCAAAACTGGCCGCTCAGACGCCCGACTAGCCGCAAAACGACTCTTTCGCTCGGTTAAGCGGACGAATAACGCAAAGCGTGCTTCCAAAAGTGGAGTTTGGGGTGCATTTAGCCGGTGGAATCGTGGAGGCGTGACGGCAAGGTGACAGCTGCGTGGGCGGGGCTTCCGAGGCGGAAGTAGCCGGCACCGCGTGGCTAGTCTGGCAGATGTAAACAAAGCCCCGAGTCGGGGCACTTCAAGCGCTATTTCAGACGAAAATGGCCGTTTTGTGGTTCGAAAGCGAAGCGGGGCGGCTCGAAGATTCGCGGGGAAGGTTAGGGCTCCGTGTCACGCCGGTCGGGATGGTTATTTGTCGAAAAAAGAGCCATGTTTGTTGACGTTAGCTCGCGGCTTTTTCTCACCGTCGCGCTCTTTCTGTCTGGGTTGCCAAATAAGCAGTGTATCCTCCATTTGCAGTTCGATTTGGGATTGTTGGTGACTTAGCTAATTTTCAGGCTACAAATTTAAATAACTTTATTGGCATTAATAGGAATGCAACTATCTAAATACTCAAAAAAGTTTTCAGAAAAATAATAAAATGCTAATCAATTTTTAAAAAATGAATATTTAGAAAAATAATAAAAAGATAAGCAATTTTTTTTTAAAAATGAAGATTTTAAGAGGAATAAAAGTGAAAGAGATGGCAAAAAGATAAACAGTGCAGTGTATCCCCCATTTGCAGTTCGATTTGGGATTGTTGTTGACTTAGCTACTTTTCAGACTACAAATTTAAATAACTATTGGCATTAATAGGAATGCAACTATCTAAATACTCAAAAAGTTTTCGGAAAAATAATAAAATGCTATGCAATTTTTATAAAAATGAAGATTTAGAAAAATAATAAAATGATAAGCAATTTTTTTAAATGAAGATTTTAAAAGGAATAAAAGTGAGAGATGGCAAAAAGATAAACACTGCATATAAATATGTGTGTGTTTGTGTGTTATTAAATACTGAACAATGACCACGAAGAAAAAAGTCCATGAAAAATATGTAAATAAATAGAAATGCAAAGATATTCCTTTTAAAAAACTGGATTCAATGAATTATGAGAAAATTGTCATTTAAATAAATACATAACGTGACCTCAATTAATGCTACCATGAGAAATTTTGCAACAACAAAAAATCGTACCAGCAAATCAATGAACAATAAGTTATACAATATGACGACCCCCCCCCCCCCAAAAAAAAATCCCTAAATTAAAAAATAAAAAAAGAAGGTACTGTTAGCATTGTTCATAAAATCTCAAATTATTTGAAAATTACTTTTAAAGTCGATTGTGTAGATATATTGTTTTAACTACAGTGGTATGAAAAAGTATTTGAACCTATTTGAATTTCTCACATTTCTGCATAAAATCACCATCAAATGTGATCTGATCTTTGTCAAAATCACACAGATGAAAAAAACGATGTCGGCTTTAACTAAAACCACCCAAACATTTATAGGTTTTCATATTTTAATGAGGATAGTATGCAATCAATTACAGAAGGGGGAAAATAAGTATGTGAACCATCACATTTAATTACTTCGTCCCCCCCTTAGCAGCAATAACTTCAACCAGACGCTTCCTGTAGCTGCAGATCAGTCTGGCACATCGATCAGTACTAATCTTGACCCATTCTTCTTCTCAAAACTGCTTTAGTTCAGTCAGATTTCTGAGATGTCTGGCATGAATCGCTGTCTTTAGGTCATGCCACAGGATCTCAATGGGGTTCAAATCTGGACTTTGACTTGGCCACTCCAGAACGTGTATATGGTTCTGTTGAAACCATTCTTAAGTTGATTTACTTCCGTGTTTTGGATCATTGTCTTGTTGCAGGATCCATCCTCGTTTTAGCTTCAACTGTCTGACATACAGCGTCAGGTTTTCCTGCCAAACATCCTGATAAACTTTTGAATTTATTCTTCCATTAATTAAGATTGCAAGTTGTCCAGGCCCTTAGGCAGCAAAACAGCCCCAAATCATGATGCTCCCTCCACCATGCTTTACAGTGGGGATGTGGTTTTCAATGTTGGTGAGCTGTTCCATTTTTCCTCCACACATGACATTGTGTGTTACTCCCAAACAATTCAACTTTGGTTTAATCAGCCCACAAAATATTTTGCCAAAACCTCTGTGGAGTGTCCAAGTGCCTTTTTTAAATGAGCAACAATGATTTTTTGAGACAGCAGTGGCTTCCTCTGTGGAGTCCTCCCATGAACACGTTCTTGGCCATAGTTTTACATATAGTTCAGGGGTCCCCAAACTACGGCCTGCCTCCACATTTGGTCCGGCCCCCTGAACTTTTTTTTTTTTTTTTTTAATACTGTTATTTATTTCCTGGCTTTTTTCTGTGAAGAACCCAGAGAGGGTTATTTGGGAATTATCTATTTAATTAATAGTGTTATTATTGTTTATTATATTATATTATAGTATATTATATTTTGGGCTGTCAAACGATTAAAAGTTTTAATCGAGTTAATCACAGCTTAAAAATTAATTAATCGTAATTAATTGCAATTCAAACCATCTATAAAATATGCCACATTTTTCTGTAAATTATTGTTGGAATGGAAAGATAAGACACAAGAATGATATATACATTCAACATATGGTACATAAGGATTGTATTTGTTTATTATAACAAAAAAAATCAACAAGATGGCATTAACATGATCAGTGTTGTTAATAACGGCGTTACAATATAACGGCGTTACTAACGGCGTTATTTTTTTCAGTAATGAGTAATCTAATTAATTACTTTTCTCATCTTGGCAACGCCGTTACCGTTACTGAGGCGGGAAAGGCGTGCGTTACTATGCGTTACTAAGTTGGTTGAATAAAAAAAAGTCTGAGAGAAACTGACTCACGGGGACGAGAGCAGAGCAGGAGTGGGGAAGACGCCGTTGCAACCGCGATGCTAGGTGGCTCCAATAATACCTGACTGCAGCCATAGCAGACAAACTACACCCACATGACACGGTAGATATCATATTATAGAACTAGATGCAAATGACAGACACTGCTGCATTGCCAACATGTTTTAAGGACTACATGCGTTTGTAAACAGCCGCCATCTTAAAGCAGTAGACCTCTCAGGAAGGCCCTGATGTAGAGATCCTTCCTAGCGAACCTAAGTAATTTTTTTAAAATCTAAAATGCTCCTAAATCGGCAAAATCTTAA